>NW_027197245.1:27500-50000 GCF_038502225.1 Cherax quadricarinatus | reverse complement strand
CCTCTCCCTGATTCTTCCCACGTATTTCAGACTGCTAAGCACACTTTCTATTTTCCAGAGCTTACAACTTATTTACCTCATACCAGCTCGTCATATTTTACCCCCACACCTCATACTTATTCAAAATTTTCCAAATATTTCGTGAAAACTTCCTGTGGTTCCTCTAGGCACATCGTTCAAGGTTACAAACTCTTCCTGCTCATGCTCACACCTCCGAGGAGAGACATAACATTTTATTGGCGTTCCGCCCATCCTGGAACCACCACCACGTCCTCGCTTCCCTTCCTTCAGAGACGACAGCTCAATATCTGCACGAGGATTGGATCCTTCAACCTCCGTAGGAATTATAGCAGTGTGAAGCCTCGGTAGTAACACAGGTGTTGCAGCTGCCGAAGTAACACAGCAAGGTGTTCCAGCCACCGTAGTAACACAGCAAGGTGTTGCAGCCTCCGTAGTAACACAGCAAGGTGTTGCAGCCTCCGTAGTAACGCAGCAAGGTGTTGCAGCTTCCGAAGTAACACAGCAAAGTGTTCCAGCCTCCGTAGTAACGCAGCAAGGTGTTGCAGCCTTCGTAGTAACGCAGCAAGGTGTTGCAGCTTCCGAAGTAACACAGCAAGGTGTTCCAGCCTCCGTAGTAACACAGCAAGGTGTTCCAGCCTCCGTAGTAACACAGCAAGGTGTTGCAGCCTCCGTAGTAACACAGCAAGGTGTTCCAGCCTCCGTAGTAACACAGCAAGGTGTTCCAGCCTCCGTAGTAACACAACAAGGTGTTGCAGCCTCCGTAGTAACACAGCAAGGTGGTGTTGCAGACACGATATTGTGACTTCATTCTTCACTGAACTCAACTGTATTTAATTAGTCCATCAATCTTGACTAATGGACTGATTACATCGACTCCAGGCTGAGGGACTGATTACTTCAAATTCCTTCTGATCTTCACCATTCTCCTTTTGTATTGGACTGATGAAGCCACTGTATGGCGAAACGTATCCGCAATAAAGATACCCTAGTGTGGCACAAGCGTCTAATTTATCAAGTAAAGACCACCGTTACAGCCTCCTCTTCCTCCAGTAACTATAATACATTCTTTGCTCTCAACGGCACAAGACCTCCCTCGTTCCAGGTAATAAAAACAGTGTTATTCCGGCACCCAGAAAAAGCAAAGAGCTTTAACGGGAAGGCTATCAGGGACACTCCAACAAGGAAAGCATTTCTCTCTGCTATTGGCAGTCTTGAAAAAGGAAATTTCTCATTATCAGCGAACTGAGTAATTTGTGAGAGATGGAGAGAATCGGAAGGAGAGATCATTGGTAGAGGATGGGGAAAAAAAAAATATAAATCAGTTTTAATGGGAAAATATTAACCTTCGAGCGTGAAAAGAGAGTTGAAGAGGAGGAAGGTGAGAGGAATGGTAACAGGGAGGAGATGGAAAAGGGAGGAATGCGGGAAAGAGGGAGTAAACACACACACAGGAGCTGTGAATCGATCCCTGCAACCACAACTAGGTGAGTACACTATATTTTTACCCTCACATATAAAGCCCCTGACACTCTGGGTCACCTTAACACCGTGGTAGTGTTTGTGCCTAGAGGAGTGGGAGGGCTAGGGGTCCTCTTCCCTGGAAAATAGAGGCGCCACTCTCCCCTCAGGGTCCTTGCCAGAATAACTACGCAGCATCTCTCTCGGCATAAAGAGTGGGGATACTTCCCCTTTCATCTAAATTTCCTCACACACTTCTGGGCTATGACATCGAACGTTCTATATACATGGCTTGCGGAACATGAAAAAATAGGTTATAAATAGTTGTACCCGTATTGTGATTACGATTTTTTTTTTTTTTTGTAATATGAGAGTGACCTGGTTAGAACATAAATAAGTTGGGATGAAGAGTGTAAGTTGGATAAATGTTAGAAAGAGGAGGTGTTACGAGCACTGAGTAACACGACAAGTTGTAGAAGTTTGTAAATGTAAAAATATTACTCCTCATTTTTACACGGTACATTGCACATTTTTACCTCACATTCACACATGATACAAGGTATCTTCACCCCCTAACATTCACACATTCTCACACTGTGCGATTGTCCTCACCTCTCACACTGTCTCTCCCCGTGTCCCAGTGTGTCCTCACCTCACACTGTGTCGTCACCTCACACTGTGTTGTCACCTCACACTGTGTTGTTACCTCGCCATGTGTCCTTACCTCACACTGTGTCCTCACCTCACGCTGTGCCCTCACCTCACACTGTGTCCTCACCTCACGCTGTGCCCTCACCTCACACTGTGTCCTCACCTCACGCTGTGCCCTCACCTCACACTGTGTCCTCACCTCACACTGTGTCCTCACCTCACACTGTGTCCTCACCTCACATTGTGTCCTCACCTCACACTGTGTCCTCACCTCACACTGTGTCCTCACCTAACACTGTGTCCTCACCTCACACTGTGTCCTCACTTCACACTGTCTCCTCTCCTCACACTGTGTCCTCATCTCACGCTGTATCCTCACCTCACACTGTGTCCTCACCTCACACTGTGTCCTCACCTCACACTGTCTCCTCACCTCACACTGCGTCCTCATCTCACACTGTGTCCTCACCTCACACTGTATCCTCACCTCACACTGTGTCCTAGCTTCACACTGTGTCCTCACCTCACACTGTCTCCTCACCTCACACTGCGTCCTCACCTCCCACTGTCTCCTCATTTCACACTGTGTCCTCACCTCACACTGTGTCCTCACCTCACACTGTCTCCTCACCTCACACTGTCTCCTCACCTCACACTGTGTCCTAGCTTCACACTGTGCCCTCACCTCACACTGTGTCCTGACCTCACACTGTGTCCTCATCTCACACTGTATCCTCACCTCACACTGTGTCCTCACCTCACACTGTGTCCTCACCTCACACTGTCTCCTCACCTCACACTGTGTCCTCACCTCACACTGTGTCCTCACCTCACACTGTGTCCTCATCTCACAGTGTCCTCACCTCACACTGTATCCTCACCTCACACTATGTCCTCACCTCACACTGTGTCCTCACCTCACACTGTGTCCTCACCTCACACTGTCTCCTCACCTCACACTGTGTCCTCACCTCACACTGTGTCCTCACCTCACACTGTGTCCTCACCTCACACTGTGTCCTCACCTCACACTGTGTCCTCACCTCACACTGTGTCCTCACTTCACACTGTGTCCTCACCTCACACTGTGTCCTCATCTCACACTGTGTCCTCACCTCACACTGTGTCCTCACCTCACACTGTCTCCTCACCTCACACTGTGTCCTCACCTCACACTGTGTCCTCACCTCACACTGTGTCCTAGCTTCACACTGTGTCCTCATCTCACACTGTATCCTCACCTCACACTATGTCCTCACCTCACACTCTGTCCTCACCTCACACTGTGTCCTCACCTCACACTGTCTCCTCACCTCACACTGTCTCCTCACCTCACAATGTGTCCTCACCTCACACTGTCTCCTCACCTCACAATGTGTCCTCACCTCACACTGTGTCCTCACCTCACACTGTGTCCTCACCTCACACTGTGTCCTCACCTCACACTGTGTCCTCACCTCACACTGTGTCCTCACCTCACACTGTGTCCTCACCTCACACTGTGTCCTCACGTCACACCCTAACGACCACTTCTCCAACTTTCCAAAATATTACACCTTAGATTCTGTCACCAGGACCGTCGTACCTTTTGTCTAGCCCCGCCCGGGGCTAGACAAAGTGCCTACAACGTCAGCAACTATCCCCTCTCCTCACACACCCTCCCCTCTTCCAATCCCCTCGCGTCATCCTCCCCCTCCCCCCTCTCCCTTCACCAGATCTGCCAGATTTGACCGTGCAATTGACGCCATTGTTGAAATCGGATGAGCTGGAGGTAGAGAGCTCGCAACTCTCGCCTCTGTGGCTGGCTGTCATAAGTGCTCTTGTTTCCTCAAGGAGGGAGGGTCGACCTAAGGATCTCCAGAGGGATATAACTCTTATTGCGTAGCAGTGTATGGGTGAAAGTCCCACCCAAGGATGAAATTTCCTGTGTGTGATGCGCACTGTGGAACTTCCCTTCCCCAAATTGCGACCTTCAAATGAAGGTAAATTGGGCTTAAATTCCTCAGATGTGGTGACCCAGGGGACCTCAAATGACCCCCAGAGTGACCAGTGGGAAGACTTCTTGAAACACTATAAAAGACTAGCTCCATTTAAAGTTTTCTGGCTGCGAGGGAGGAATTCCCCAGGTTTTAAAAGGTTGAGTATCTCGAGGTTATTGGGCCGCTTCTGCCAGAGTTTGGCAGCAGTTTGGTGATTATGACACAACTAGGCAGTCTCGGGGTACTCTCTCTCTCTCTCTCTCTCTCTCTCTCTCTCTCTCTCTCTCTCTCTCTCTCTCTCTCTCTCTTTTATCTCTTTATTCAGAGTTCTTGCTACTCTGGTTATGTCTCTTTTCTTGTTTGCTTTGCTTCTCCTAGTCTTTACTTCTTTTTCCAACTCAAATTGTCATTCACTCTTTCCTTGTGATTGATGTGTTCACTCTATCTCTCTCTCTCTCTCTCTCTCTCTCTCTCTCTCTCTCTCTCTCTCCTCCC
The DNA here is from genome assembly GCF_038502225.1 of Cherax quadricarinatus. Taxonomy (NCBI): domain Eukaryota; kingdom Metazoa; phylum Arthropoda; class Malacostraca; order Decapoda; family Parastacidae; genus Cherax; species Cherax quadricarinatus. The sequence goes on along the minus strand of NW_027197245.1, from coordinate 45,396 downwards.
TTTCTCTCTCTTTTTTTACACAGGGTTTGACAAGGTTAAGGATCCCTAGCTTTATTGACAAGCTATTTACAGGTTAAGGATTCCTAACTTTATTGGCAAGCTAAGAGCTGTTACCTACATCATCTCATTTGAAAGCATTTTTATTGTTATGAGACATACAAGTAGGGAACAGGATGAAGTTGGAGCCATCTGTGGGCCAGCATTTTCATCTAATCAACTGACTTAATCTCGTTGAAATCATAATACTGTACGAATGTACTCCAGACTCGAGTCATTCTGGGGATAAATGATCTCAGAAAAAGTGATGTTCTGGAGAAGGGTACAGCCAGAGTGAAGTTGCTGCTTTCTGCACGTCTTGTGGTATAGAAGCTTGTTTCACGCTGTCCTCGAAGTGGATCCAAGTGTGGTACTTTGACAATATTGGCCTTGTACATAACAGTAAGGCCACCCACATCCCTCCTGTGTTGAAGGCTCTGCTGAAATGACAGATCTATCCAGGATGGGTCCAGGCGAGAGATGAGACGTCCTGCTCTGTTCTCTACTCTGTCAAGCAGTCACAGATGAGAAGGGAGGGGGGTGCAGGCAAACCAAGAAAGTGGCGCATACTCAAGGTGTGAGATTTCTTGTGCCTCTTACAGAATCTTGCAACCCCTACTGTCAAGCAGATGCGAGATACGGCGAAGTGCTGTAACCTTCCTGGCTGCCTTATTTGCAAGATTTACAACATGGTTCTTCATGGTTAGTTTGGAGTCAAATTTCATCCCAAGGATATCAACTTCTTCTCCAGGTGCCAACATCCTCTCATTCATCCTTACTACTGCACCAGCATTACCATCATGGTGCCTAGAGACGATCATCATCTGTGTTTTCTCAGGTGCAAATGTTCTTGCCATCTATTTCCCCAAGCTGATATAGCTCTCAGCTGGTGATTGATGTAGCTTAGAGCAGCTGGCATTTCTTCTCTTGAATAAGTGAATGTCAGTGTACAGTCGTCTGCATATGCATGTGATTCTGGGATGAGATGAAGGTCATTGAAGTAGACATTCCATAACAATGATCCCAGAACACTTCCTTGTGGAACACTTGCCCTAATAGGATGTCTTTCTGATTCCGTTCCAATGAGAACTACCCTCAGAGATCTACCATGAAGGTAATCACTGAGGAGACATAGCGTAGAGCCTGCAATTCCCAGTGCTTGCAGTTTTGCTAAGAGGCCCTGGTGCCACACCCGGTCGAAAGCGCCAGCAATGTCCAGTACTACCACACAGCTGACTTTGGATTTATCCAGTGACTGGTGCCACTTAGTGGAGAGGTTTAACAACAGATCAGCAGCAGAGTAACCTTTCCTCAACCATATTGACGGTCACAAACTAGTGAGTGGTAGTCAAAAAACTGTCATTTGTCTTGAGATTATTGTCTCAAGGAACTTGCCAGTTATTGACAGGTAGTGTCACTGGTCTGTAATTGCTTTCTGCTCTGCTCTTCTTTTTGTGAACAGGTACTACATTTGCCTCTTTCCACAGAGAGAGCCATTGTTAGAAATAAACGCGATTTCTAATAATAACAGAGATCTCCAGTGAATGCTAGAAAGGACTGCCCTTCTAGCATCCAGCCTGTTACTGTTTTTTTTGTAACAAGTAGTCAGTATCCTGGTCCAATTATCCATTAGAATTTAGTAAGATTCAATAGTGCTTCAGGATTACAACTGGTAGGCTACTAACTAAAGAAATTAAAATTTAACAAGTTTAGTAATAACAAAGTTGTCTAGGCGTATAACATCAAAGTAAATTAAAGTAATCAAAATAATCAAAATAATCACTTCTCTCGTGTACAGTAGTATTGTGCTGAAGGCACATATCACATCTTTATGGCTTTTAAGTACCGTCTGGTACATTGTTAACACTTAATAACATAATACATATATATACAAGTAAGTTTGTGTGTGTAAGTGCTCTAAGTAGTTCGCTATGTCTCAAGACTCGACTAGACTTAACCAGTGACTGACTAAAATTCCTCACATAAACTAACTTCTTGATCAACCTGGCAATCAGAACAGCTTGATTGAACAATAAAGTGACTGTTAAGCCAAACAGCAATATAACAAGCAACAGCAACACAGAATCAGAAACAAGGAGATAATATAACGACACTAAGTAGGGACCATCTGCAGATCCTCCACAAAAGTCACAAAACTCCCATACTACTGAATCTAAGTTCAGCATAAGAAAATCCCCGACTGTGAAAGTACACAGATACCAGTACAAATTAGGCCAGAAGCTACAGCTCAGGACCTGAGACACACAACCTCAGTACAACGTCGAAAATCACTAAGTCTAGGCTATGTTCTGTGAACAGAGTTACACAGAACCAACGACAAAAAAGCAACAGAGACGATCTTCCAACAAGGGCCATCAAGGGAGAGTTGGAGAGGCCTTCTTGTTGGAAGGCACGCCAAACAGACAAGAAGAAGCGCAGGCCAGGCAGACTCTCTCCAGGTGAGGTGTGATCACCCCACCTTGATCACGTGACTTCCAGTTAAAATTACAGTAGTTAGACAATGTTGTCAGCTATTTAACACTCGAACTATGAGCACTGAATAATGTGTACATGTTACATCCTACCTAATAATATAACTAAGTCAAATAATAATATAAAGCAATATATTTACGATTTAGCTAATATCGCAAATATAAGCAATATAAAATTATATGAACAGGTAATATACATTATATACATTGTGACCCATTCAGGGTCACAGGTCTCTCTCTCTCTCTCTCTCTCTCTCTCTCTCTCTCTCTCTCTCTCTCTCTCTCTCTCTCTCTCTCTCTCTCTCTCTCTCTCTCTCTCTCTCTTTCTCTCTCTCTCTCCCTCTCTCTCTCTCTCTCTCTCTCTCTCTCTCTCTCTCTCTCTCTCTCTCTCTCTCTCTCTCTCTCTCTCTCTCTCTCTCTCTCTCTCTCTCCCTCTTCCTGGTTCCATAAACCCAAAGATTAATATAATCTTATAAATAATGAATTACGAAGCTGTTAATCACTATAAATTCAGTAATATTTATCATTCTAATAACACTTCTGTCAGATTTTTATTATTTATATTTAACTATATTTTTAACACTGACCTGAAAAAGAAAAAACGCTTTTACCTTGACTCACTCCATCACCGTCTTGCCAGAGGCCGCATTAACACCCTAGTTCAAAAACTGCAAATATCTCCACCTTTCCTTCAGAGTCCAGGCACTGTACTTCCCACCTCCAGGACTCGAGTCCGGTTAACCGGTTTTCTCGAATCCCTTCATTAATGTTACCCTGCACACACTCCAACAGCGCTTCAAATCATAAAACCCTCTTGGCACCATTCACTCTTGTCTAACATGCTCACATACGCCTGCTGGATGTCCAAGCTCCTCTAATATACAAAACCTATTTTATCCTCCATCCTTTCCCTCCACTACAGGTTTATACATCCTCCAAGTCACTCTATTTTGCTCCATCCTCTCTAACTTGATTTATTTATAAGTTTTCATTTGTTATTTGCAATTATATAAATATATAAGTAATATATTTTCTAAATTATACGGATGATAATTTTGTGTCCCTGTTTGCAGATGACGGGAAGTTGATGACAAGAATTCATTCGATCGAAGACTAGGCAGAACTACAAAGGGATCTGGGCAGGCTGCAGACCTGGTCCAGCAATTGGCTCCTGGAGTTCAAACCCACCAAGTGCAAAGTCATGAAGATTGGGGAAGGGCAAAGAAGACCGCAGACGGAGTACAGTTTAGGGGGGCCAGAGACTACAAATCTCACTCAAGGAAAAAGATCTTGGGGTGAGTATAACACCAGGCACATCTCATGAGGCGCACATCACCCAAATAACTGCTTCAGCATATGGGCGCCTAGCAAACCTAAGAACAGCATTCCGACATCTTAATAAGGAATCCCCTGTACACCGTGTACGTTAGGCCCATATTGGAGTATGCGGCACCAGTTTGGAACCCACACCTAGCCAAGCACGTAAAGAAACTAGAGAAAGTGCAAAGGTTTGCAACAAGACTAGTCCCAGAGCTAAGGGGTATGTCCTACGAGGAGAGGTTAAGGGAAATCAACCTGACGACACTGGAGGACAGGAGAGATAGGGGGGACATGATAACGACATACAAAATACTGAGAGGAATTGACAAGGTGGACAAAGACAGGATGTTCCAGAGATGGGACACAGCAACAAGGGGACACAGTTGGAAGTTGAAGACACAGATGAATCACAGGGATGTTAGGAAGTATTTCTTCAGCCACAGAGTAGTCAGGAAGTGGAATAGTTTGGGAAGCGATGTAGTGGAGGCAGGATCCATACATAGCTTTAAGCAGAGGTATGATAAAGCTCACGGTTCAGGGAGAGTGACCTAGTAGCGACCAGTGAAGAGGCGGGGCCAGGAGCTTGGACTCGACCCCTGCAACCTCAACTAGGTGAGTACAACTAGGTGAGTACACACACACACACACATACACACACACACACACACACACACACACACACACACACACACACACACACACACACACACACACACACACACACACACACACACACACACACACACACACACACACACACACACACACACACACACACACACACACACACACTAATCGACATGTGCCTAGGACAAAATGGTAACTAACACACACACACACACACACACACACACACACACACGCACACACACACACACACGCACACACACACAAACTAACTAACACACACACACACACACACACACACACACACACACACACACACACACACACTCACACACACACACACACACGCACGCACACACACACACACACACACACACACACACACACACACACACACACACACACACACACACATACACACACACACACACTCTCACATACAGACACACACACACACACACACACACACACACACATACACACACACACACACACACACACACACACACACACACACACACACACACACACACACACACACACACACACACACACACATACACACACACACACACACACACACACACACACACACACACACACACACACACACACACACACACACACAGGTCTCCTACCTCAGAGGGCAGGTCAGGGTCAGTAAGTCAGGTCTCCTACCTCAGAGGACAGGTCAGGGTCGTAAGTCAGGTCTCCTACCCTCAGAGGACAGGTCAGGGTCGTAAGTCAGGTCTCCTACCATCAGAGGACAGATCAGGGTCGTATGTCAGGTCCCCTACGCACAGAGGACAGGTCAGGATAGTAAGTCAGGTCCCCTCCTCCATCAGAGGACAGGTCAGAGTCGTACGACAGGTCTACTACGCTCAGAGGACAGGTCAGAGTCGTAAGTCAGGTCTACTACGCTCAGAGGACAGGTCAGAGTCGTACGTCAGGTCTACTACGCTCAGAGGACAGGTCAGAGTCGTACGTCAGGTCTACTACGCTCAGAGGACAGGTCAGAGTCGTACGTCAGGTCTACTACGCCCTCAGAGGACAGGTCAGAGTCGTACGTCAGGTCTACTACGCTCAGAGGACAGGTCAGAGTCGTACGTCAGGTCTACTACGCTCAGAGGACAGGTCAGAGTCGTACGTCAGGTCTACTACGCTCAGAGGACAGGTCAGAGTCGTACGTCAGGTCTACTACGCTCAGAGGACAGGTCTCGATGGAGACTATTACTTTGTATTCATTATAAAGAGAAAGAGAGACAGACAGACTGAGACAGAGGGAAAAAAACGAACGAGAACCAACCTTGAAGAAATGACAAAACAAACGAAAAAGAACAAACTTTGAAGAAAAGAGAAGACAAACGAACGAGAACCAACTTTGAAGCAAAGAGAAAAAAAATCGAACGAGAACCAACTTTGAAACAAAGAGAAAAAAAATCGAACGAGAACCAACTTTGAAACAAAGAGAAAAAAAATCGAACGAGAACCAACTTTGAAACAAAGAGAAAAAAAACGAACGAGAACCAACTTTGAAACAAAGAGAAAAAAGAAAATGAATGAGAAACTAAACTTTGAAAGAAAGAGAAAAAAATTGAATGAGAACAACTTTGAAACAAAGAGAAAAATGAATGAGAATCTCGAAACAAAGAGAAAAAGAAAATGAATGAGAAATCCAACTTTGAAACAAAGAGAAAAAGAAAATGAATGAGAAACCAACCAATCTTGAAACAAAGAGAAAAAACGAATGAGAATCAACTTTGAAACAAAAAAGAAAAAAAAATGAATGAGAACCAACCAAATTGAAACAAAGAGAAAAAAAAAGCGAATCGAGAAACCTAACTTTGAAACAAAGAGAAAAAAAGAATGAGAAACCAACTTGAAGCAAAGAGAAAAAAAGAATGAGAATCAACTTGAAACAAAGAGAAAAAACGAATGAGAACCAACTTTGAAACAAAGAGAAAAAGAAAATGAACGAGAACCAACTTTGAAACAAAAAGAAAAAAGAAAACGAATGAGAACCAATCCTTTGAAACAAAAAAGAAAAAGAAAATGAATGAGAAACTAATCTTGAAACAAAAAAGAAAAAAAACGAATGAGAACCAACCTTTGAAACAAAGAGAAAAAAAAAGGCGAATGAGAAACCTAACATTGAAACAAAAGAAAAAGAAAACGAACGAGAACCAACTTTGAAAACAAAAAGAAAAAATGAATGACAACCAACTTTGAAACAAAGAGAAAAAAGAAAATGAATGAGAAACCAACTTTGAAACAAAGAGAAAAAAGAAAATGAATGAGAAACCAATCTTGAAACAAAGAGAGAAAAGAAAACGAATGAGAACCAATCTTTGAAACAAAGAGAAAAAAAGAAAATGAATGAGAAACCAACTTTGAAACAAAGAGAAAAAACGAATGAGAATCCAACTTTGAAACAAAGAGAAAAAATGAATGAGAACCTAACTTCTTGAAACAAAGAGAAAAAAACGAATGAGAACCAATCTTTGAAACAAAGAGAAAAAAGAATGAGAAACCAACTTTGAAACAAAGAGAAAAAATGAATGAGAAACAACTTGAAACAAAGAGAAAAAAGAAAATGAACGAGAACCAACTTCAGGCAGGCAGGCAGGCAGGCAGGCAGGCAGGCAGGCAGGCAGGCAGGCAGGCAGGCAGGCAGGCAGGCAGGCAGGCAGGAAGTCAGGCAGGCAGGCAGGCAGGCAGGCAGGCAGGCAGGCAGGCAGGCAGGCAGGCAGGCAGGCAGGCAGGCAGGCAGGCAGGCAGGCAGGCAGGCAGGCAGGCAGGCAGGCAGGCAGGCAAGCAGGCAGGAAGGCAGGCCGGGAGGGTGGCAGGCAGGCAGGCAGGCAGGCCCGCAGGCAGGCAGGCAGGCAGGCAGGCAGGCAGGCAGGGCGGCAGGCAGGCAGGCGGGGCGGCGGGCAGGCAGGCAGGCAGGCAGGCAAGCAGGCAGGCAGGCACGCAGGCAGGCAAGCAGGCAGGCAGGCAGGCTGGCAGGCTGGCAGGCTGGCAGGCTGGCAGGCTGGCATGCAGGCAGGCAGGCAGGCAGGCAGGCAGGCAGGCAGGCAGGCAGGCAGGCAGGCAGGCAGGCAGGCAGGGCAGGCAGGCAGGCAGGCAGGCAGGCAGGCAGGCAGGCAGGCAGGCAGGCAGGCAGGCAGGCAGGCAGGCAGGCAGGCAGGCAGGCAGGCAGGCAGGCAGGCAGGCAGGCAGGCAGTCAGGCAGGCAGGCAGGCAGGCAGGCAGGCAGGCAGGCAGGCAGGCAGGCAGGCAGGCAAGCAGTCAGGCAGGCAGGCAGGCATGCAGGCAGGCAGGCAGGCAGGCAGGCAGGCAGGCAGGCAGGCAGGCAGGCAGGCAGGCAGGCAGGCAGGCAGGCAGGCAGGCAGGCAGGCAGGCAGGCAGGCAGGCAGGCAGGCAGGCAGGCAGGCAGGCATGCAGGCAGGCAGGCAGGCAGGCAGGCAGGCAGGCAGGCAGGCAGGCAGGCAGGCAGGCAGGCAGGCAGGCAGGCAGGCAGGCAGGCAGGCAGGCAGGCAGGCAGGCAGGCAGGCAGGCAGGCAGGTCAGGCAGGCAGGCAGGCAGGCAGGCAGGCAGGCAGGCAGGCAAGCAGGCAGGCAGCCAGGCAGCCAGGCAGGCAGGCAGGCAGGCAGGCAGGCAGGCAGGCAGCAGGCAGGCAGGCAGGCAGGCAAGAAGGCCGGCAGGCAGCAGTCAAGCAAGCAGGCAGGCAGGCAGGCAGGCAGGCAGGCAGGCAGGCAGGCAGGCAGGCAGGCAGGCAGGCAGGCAGGCAGGCAGGCAGGCAGGTAGGCAGGCAGGCAGGCAGTCAGGCAAGCAGGAAGGCAGGCAGGCAGGCAGGCAGGCAGGCAGGCAGGCAGGCAGGCAGGCAGGCAGGCAGGCAGGCAGGCAGGCAGGCAGGCAGGCAGGCAGGCAGGCAGGCAGGGAGAGAGAGAGAGAGAGAGACCTGTTCGCTGCCGGAGATACGATGATTCTTGACTTTCCTCGGCAGTGGCTGTTCTTGCATGTTGCATTTACATGTTTCATTTAAAAAAATAATTTGGCAGAAATTCTACTATCACGATATAGGTTTCTCTTGAGAGAGGGGTCTTGATGACAGTTAAGGGCTCTTGATCTAGGAAGCTGAGCTTCCTTCATCCTTCTCGGATTAAATCTGACTGTCATTTCCGTTTCATTACAGTTTCGTGAGTCAGGATGTTTGTTGATTGCTGAGAGCTTCCTGACAGCCCCTGCCTCTCTCAGCAGCCTCCGGATTCTCTAGACAGTTTCTTGTCTTCCTAATCTCAGCCCAGGACCCCTTACACAGCCCCTGCCTCCTCATCTCAGTCCAGGACTCCTCAGACAACCCCTGTCCTTCTTCATCTCATCCCAGGACCTCTCAGACAGCCCCTTGCCTGATACATCTCAGCCCAGGACCCCTCAGACAGCCCCTTCCCTGCTTCATCTCAGCTCAGGAACCTCAGACATCCCCTGCCTCCCTCATCTCACCCCCAGAACCCTCAGACATCCTCCTGCCTCCCCCATCTCAGCCCAGGACCATCAGACATCTCCCGCCTCCCTCATCTCAGCCCAGGACCTCAGACATCCCACTGTCTCCTCATCTCAGTCCAGGACCCTCAGACATCTTCCTGTCTCCCTCTTCTCAGCCCAGGACCTCAGACATACCCCTGCCTTCCTCATCTCAGCCCAGGACCCTCAGACATCTCCCTGCCTCCCTCATCTCAGCCCAGGACCTCAGACATCTCCCTGCCTCCCTCATCTGAGCCCAGAACCCTCTCAGACATCCCCTGCCTCCCCTCATCTCAGCCCAGGACCTCAGACAGCCCCCTTGCCTGCTTCATCTCCGCCCAGGGACCCTCAGACATCTTCCTGCCTCCCTTATCTCAGCCCAGGACCTCAGACATCCCCCTGCCTCCCTCATCTCAGCCCAGGACCCTCAGACATCTCCCTGCCTCCCTCATCTCAGCCCAGGACCTCAGACATCCCCTGCCTCCCTCTCTCAGCCCAGGACCCTCAGACATCTCCCTGCCTCCCTCATCTCAGCCCAGGACCTCAGACATCTCCCCTGCCTCCCCTATCTCAGCCCAAGACCCTCAGACATCTCCCTGCCTCCCTCATCTCAGCCCAGGACCCTCAGACATCTCCCCTGCCTCCTCATCTCAGCCCAGGACCCTCAGACATCTCCCTGCCTCCTCATCTCAGCCCAAGACCCTCAGACATCTCCCCTGCCTCCCTCATCTCAGCCCAGGACCTCAGACATCTCCCTGCCTCCCCCCTCCCCCATCTCAGCCCAGGACCCTCAGACATCTCCCTGCCTCCCCTATCTCAGCCCAGGACCCTCAGACATCTCCCCTGCCTCCCTCATCTCAGCCCAGGACCCTCAGACATCTCCCTGTTCCCTCATCTCAGCCCAGGACCCCTCAGACATCCCCTGCCTCCCCCTCATCTCAGCCCAGGACCCTCAGACATCTCCCCTGCCTCCCTCATCCTCAGCCCAGGACCCTCAGACATCTCCCTGCCCCCCTCATCTCAGCCCAGGACCCTCAGACATCTCCCTGCCTCCCCTATCTCAGCCCAGGACCTCAGACATCTCCCTGCCTCCCTCATCTCAGCCCAGGACCCTCAGACATCTCCCTGCCCCCCTCATCTCAGCCCAGGACCCTCAGACATCTCCCTGCTTCCCTCATCTCTCAGCCCAGGACCCTCAGACATCTCCCTGCTTCCCTCATCTCAGCCCAGGACCCTCAGACATCTCCCTGCTTCCCTCATCTCAGCCCAGGACCCTCAGACATCTCCCCTGCCTCCCCTCATCTCAGCCCAGGACCCTCAGACATCTCCCTGCCTCCTCATCTCAGCCCAAGACCCTCAGACATCTCCCTGCCTCCCCTCTATCTCAGCCCAGGACCCTCAGACATCTCCCTGCCTCCCCTCATCTCAGCCCAGGACCCTCAGACATCTCCCTGCCTCCCTCATCCTCAGCCCAGGACCCTCAGACATCTCCCTGCCTCCCTCATCTCAGCCCAGGACCCTCAGACATCTCCTGCCTCCCTCATCACAGCCCAGGACCCTCAGACATCTCCCTGCCTCCCTCATCTCCCAGCCCAGGACCCTCAGACATCTCCCTGCTTCCTCATCTCAGCCCAGGACCCTCAGACATCTCCCCTGCCTCCCTCATCTCCCAGCCCAGGACCCTCAGACATCTCCCTGCCTCCCCATCTCAGCCCAGGACCCTCAGACATCTCCCTGCCCCTCCCTCATCACAGCCCAGGACCCTCAGACATCTCCCCTGCCTCCCCTCACCTCAGCCCAGGACCCTGAGACATCTCCCTGCCTCCCCTCATCTCAGCCCAGGACCCTCAGACATCTCCCTGCCTCCCCTCATCTCAGCCCAGGACCCTCAGACATCTCCCTGCCTCCCTCATCTCAGCCCAGGACCCTCAGACATCTCCCTGCCTCCCTCATCTCAGCCCAGGACCCTCAGACATCTCCCTGCCTCCCTCATCTCCAGCCCAGGACCCTCAGACATCTCCCTGCCTCCCCTCATCTCAGCCCAGGACCCTCGAGGCATCTCCCTGCCTCCCTCATCTCAGCCCAGGACCCTCAGACATCTCCCTGCCTCCCTCATCTCAGCCCAGGACCCTCAGACATCTCCCTGCCTCCCTCATCTCAGCCCAGGACCCTCAGACATTTCCCTGCCTCCCTCATCTCAGCCCAGAACCCCTCAGACATCCCCCTGCCTCCTTCATCTCAGCCAAGGACCCTCAGACATCTCCCTGCCTCCCTCATCTCAGCCCAGAATCCCTCAGACATCTCCCTGCCTCCCTCATCTCAGCCCAGGACCCTCAGACATCTCCCTGCCTCCCTCATCTCAGCCCAGGACCCTCAGACATCTCCCTGCCTCCCTCATCTCAGCTCAGGACCCCTCAGACAGCCACTGCCTCCACCACAACTACTGTCACCTCCACAATCTCTGGCCTCAGAATCCTCTTACTCAGTAACCGCTTTTAACCTCAAGTCCACCACAAGAATTTCTTATTTTTATTCTTCTTGGGGCTCTTTTTTCTTAAGCTTCTTGTTTTTGAGCTCCTTCAGCTTCTTGTTCTTGTTGAGCATCTGGCTGTAGAGGTGGTGATGGGGAGTGTTAGATGGGGGGATGGTGGTGATGATGGGGATGGTGGTGCTGGAAAAGTTGGAAGATGATGAGGACGTGGGGGGTAGTGGTGGGGTGGTAGTGGCGGAACAGGTGATGGTGAGGATGGTGGTGGTGATAGTGGGGATGGTAGTGGTGGTGGTGGTGGTGGTGGTAGATGCAGATAATTGTGGTTAGGGACGGGTAGTGAATATATTTGCTGGATGGTAAAGCTCTATAAAGATGACATACGATTTAATAATGCTTTACACCTAGCTAGACCCGACATACTTGGACTCAACCTGGAACTCTAAAAGCAGACACAAGAAAATCTTCCTATTCCACCAATGTGTGTTTTCCTAAAACCAATGTTAACCATCCTTATAGCATTATTATTATAATTATTATTATTATCATTATTATCATTATTATTATTATTATTATTATTATTATTATTATTATTATTATTATTATTATTATTATTATTACTGTTGTTGTTCTTGTTGTTGTTTTTATTATTGTTGTTGTTGTTGTTGTTGTTGTTGTTGTTGTTATTATTATTATTATTATTATTATTATTATTATTATTATTATTAGTATTATTATTATTATTATTATCATGTTGTTATTATTACTATTGTTATTATTATCGTTATTATTTTTATTATTATTATTATTATTATTATTATTATTATTATTATTATTATTATGTTGTTGTTGTTGTTATTATTACTATTATTATCGTTATTATTATTATTATTATTATTATTATTATTATTATTATTATTATTATTATTATTATTATTATTATTATTATTATTGTTATTATTATTACGATCGTGGAGCAACATTAAACTCGTAAAGAACCACACAAAACACTCCTTCTCTCTCATAATAATATCATCATAACCCCCTCATTACATCGCCCCCTTCCCTCATTATATCACCATACGATCGTTAATCAGCCCCCCTTCCTCCCTTTTACTGAGTATACCAGGAAAAGTATACGGTAGGGTTATAATTGAAAGAATTAGAGGTAAGACAGAATGTAGGATTGCGGATGAGCAAGGAGGTTAACATATATGTGAAGCATATACGTGAACAGTATTTAGATAAAGGTAGGGAAGTTTTTATTGCATTTATGGATTTAGAAAAGGCATATGATAGAGTGGATAGAGGAGCAATGTGGCAGATGTTGCAAGTATATGGAATAGGTGGTAAGTTACTAAATGCTGTAAAGAGTTTTTATGAGGATAGTGAGGCTCAGGTTAGGGTGTGTAGAAGAGAGGGAGACTACTTCCCGGTAAAAGTAGGTCTTAGACAGGGATGTGTAATGTCACCATGGTTGTTTAATATATTTATAGATGGGGTTGTAAAAGAAGTAAATGCTAGGGTGTTCGGGAGAGGGGTGGGATTAAATTATGGGGAATCAAATTCAAAATGGGAATTGACACAGTTACTTTTTGCTGATGATACTGTGCTTATGGGAGATTCTAAAGAAAAATTGCAAAGGTTAGTGGATGAGTTTGAGAATGTGTGTAAAGGTAGAAAGTTGAAAGTGAACATAGAAAAGAGTAAGGTGATGAGGGTATCAAATGATTTAGATAAAGAAAAATTGGATATCAAATTGGGGAGGAGGAGTATGGAAGAAGTGAATGTTTTCAGATACTTGGGAGTTGACGTGTCGGCGGATGGATTTATGAAGGATGAGGTTAATCATAGAATTGATGAGGGAAAAAAGGTGAGTGGTGCGTTGAGGTATATGTGGAGTCAAAAAACGTTATCTATGGAGGCAAAGAAGGGAATGTATGAAAGTATAGTAGTACCAACACTCTTATATGGATGTGAAGCTTGGGTGGTAAATGCAGCAGCGAGGAGACGGTTGGAGGCAGTGGAGATGTCCTGTCTAAGGGCAATGTGTGGTGTAAATATTATGCAGAAAATTCGGAGTGTGGAAATTAGGAGAAGGTGTGGAGTTAATAAAAGCATTAGTCAGAGGGCAGAAGAGGGGTTGTTGAGGTGGTTTGGTCATTTAGAGAGAATGGATCAAAGTAGAATGACATGGAAAGCATATAAATCTATAGGGGAAGGAAAGAGGGGTAGGGGTCGTCCTCGAAAGGGTTGGAAAGAGGGGGTAAAGGAGGTTTTGTGGGCGAGGGGCTTGGACTTCCAGCAAGCGTGCATGAGCGTGTTAGATAGGAGTGAATGGAGACGAATGATACTTGGGACCTGACGATCTGTTGGAGTGTGAGCAGGGTAATATTTAGTGAAGGGATTCAGGGAAACCGGTTATTTTCATATAGTCGGACTTGAGTCCTGGAAATGGGAAGTACAATGCCTGCACTTTAAAGGAGGGGTTTGGGATATTGGCAGTTTGGAGGGATATGTTGTGTATCTTTATACGTATATGCTTCTAAACTGTTGTATTCTGAGCACCTCTGCAAAAGCAGTGATAATGTGTGAGTGTGGTGAAAGTGTTGAATGATGATGAAAGTATTTTCTTTTTGGGGATTTTCTTTCTTTTTTGGGTCACCCTGCCTCGGTGGGAGACGACGTGTGTGTGTGTGTGTGTGTGTGTGTGTGTGTGTGTACTCACCTAGTTGTACTCACCTAGTTGAGGTTGCGGGGGTCGAGTCCGAGCTCCTGGCCCCGCCTCTTCACTGATCGCTACTAGGTCACTCTCCCTGAGCCGTGAGCTTTATCATACCTCTGCTTAAAGCTATGTATGGATCCTGCCTCCACTACATCGCTTCCCAAACTATTCCACTTACTGACTACTCTGTGGCTGAAGAAATACTTCCTAACATCCCTGTGATTCATCTGTGTCTTCAGCTTCCAACTGTGTCCCCTTGTTACTGTGTCCAATCTCTGGAACATCCTGTCTTTGTCCACCTTGTCAATTCCTCTCAGTATTTTGTATGTCGTTATCATGTCCCCCCTATCTCTCCTGTCCTCCAGTGTCGTCAGGTTGATTTCCCTTAACCTCTCCTCGTAGGACATACCTCTTAGCTCTGGGACTAGTCTTGTTGCAAACCTTTGCACTTTCTCTAGTTTCTTCACGTGCTTGGCTAGGTGTGGGTTCCAAACTGGTGCCGCATACTCCAATATGGGCCTAACGTACACGGTGTACAGGGTCCTGAATGATTCCTTATTAAGATGTCGGAATGCTGTTCTGAGGTTTGCTAGGCGCCCATATGCTGCAGCAGTTATTTGGTTGATGTGCGCTTCAGGAGATGTGCCTGGTGTTATACTCACCCCAAGATCTTTTTCCTTGAGTGAGGTTTGTAGTCTCTGACCCCCTAGACTGTACTCCGTCTGCGGCCTTCTTTGCCCTTCCCCAATCTTCATGACTTTGCACTTGGTGGGATTGAACTCCAGGAGCCAATTGCTGGACCAGGTCTGCAGCCTGTCCAGATCCCTTTGTAGTTCTGCCTGGTCTTCGATCGAGTGAATTCTTCTCATCAACTTCACGTCATCTGCAAACAGGGACACCTCAGAGTCTATTCCTTCCGTCATGTCGTTCACAAATACCAGAAACAGCACTGGTCCTAGGACTGACCCCTGCGGGACCCCGCTGGTCACAGGTGCCCACTCTGACACCTCGCCACGTACCATGACTCGCTGCTGTCTTCCTGACAAGTATTCCCTGATCCATTGTAGTGCCTTCCCTGTTATCCCTGCTTGGTCCTCCAGTTTTTGCACCAATCTCTTGTGTGGAACTGTGTCAAACGCCTTCTTGCAGTCCAAGAAAATGCAATCCACCCACCCCTCTCTCTCTTGTCTTACTGCTGTCACCATGTCATAGAACTCCAGTAGGTTTGTGACACAGGATTTCCCGTCCCTGAAACCATGTTGGCTGCTGTTGATGAGATCGTTCCTTTCTAGGTGTTCCACCACTCTTCTCCTGATAATCTTCTCCATGATTTTGCATACTATACATGTCAGTGACACTGGTCTGTAGTTTAATGCTTCATGTCTGTCTCCTTTTTTAAAGATTGGGACTACATTTGCTGTCTTCCATGCCTCAGGCAATCTCCCTGTTTCGATAGATGTATTGAATATTGTTGTTAGGGGTACACATAGCGCCTCTGCTCCCTCTCTCAATACCCATGGGGAGATGTTATCTGGCCCCATTGCCTTTGAGGTATCTAGCTCACTCAGAAGCCTCTTCACTTCTTCCTCGGTTGTGTGCACTGTGTCCAGCACTTGGTGGTGTGCCCCACCTCTCCGTCTTTCTGGAGTCCCTTCTGTCTCCTCTGTGAACACTTCTTTGAATCTCTTGTTGAGTGTGTGTGTGTGTGTGTGTGTGTGTGTGTGTGTGTGTGTGTGTGTGTGTGTGTGTGTGTGTGTGTGTGTGTGTGTGTGTGTGTGTGTGTGTGTGTGTGTGTGTGTGTGTGTGTGTGTGTGTGTGAGATAGAGAGAGAGAGAGAAACAGAGAGACAGAGACAGATTAAAGGAAATTAAGGCTTTGACAGATACAAAGAGCTGGAGGCAGAGACATTTTGAAATAGACAGGGAGTTAGAGACAGACAGTTTGATACGGACAAGGAACTGGAGGCACAGACAGACAGTCTGACAGATGAAAAGACTGAGACAAGTCAGGAGGGAGAGATGCACAGACAGACCCACAGAAAGAGACAAAGAGAGAAAGATAGAGATGAGAGAGAGAAAGAGAGAGAGAGAGAGAGAGAGAGAGAGAGAGAGAGAGAGAGAGAGAGAGAGAGAGAGAGAGAGAGAGAGAGAGAGAGAGAGAGAGAAGGGTACAACAGCTGCACCAGAAACTATAAGCCTTATTGGAAAAAATTTCCTGCTCTCACGACATGGCTTTCAGCAAGATTTCTGTGAAAGGTTTTATACCTGACCCCCCCCCCCCCTTCCGTTTTCTGACCCCCTGGTCCTTGCCCCCGGATCCTGAACCCCCCGGGTCCTGACCCCCTTGTTCGGACCCCCCGGATCCTGACCCCCAGAAGCCTGACCCCCCGGGTCTTGACCCCCGGATCCTGACCCCCGGGTCCTGACCCCCCGGGTCCTGACCCCCGGGTCCTGACCCCCCGGGTCCGGACCCCCCCGGGTCCTGACCTCTAGTCTCTTTCTTGACCCCTTATCTCTGACCATGAATTCCTAACCATTGACCTGAGAGAGAGAGAGAGAGAGACAGAGAGAGACAGAGAGAGAGAGAGATAGGGAGACAGAGGCAGAAAGCTATAGGGAGACAGAGAGACAGAGATAGACACACACACACACACACACACTGAGACAGCGACAGAGAGACATAGAATACGGATAAAGGAGAATAAAAGAATTATGGAAGGAGGTGGCAGGGATATTTCCTGCCATCAGGTCACGTTGCAGCTTTTAGGGAAATTTCAGAGAAGGCTTTTAGACGCTGCTGGAGGCGGTGTGTGTGTGTGTGTGAGGGGAAAAGAATCAAGAGAGGGGAAGAATATCCTCCACTTTTCCCCTCTTCGCGTATACGCTACGCATATCCTACGCAAGTCTCACTAAGGCTAGCGTTCAACCCACGGGAAGGAAAGGAGGGTCTTGTAGTGTCGAAAGTTGAGCATTTTGCATTCGAAGGTACGGTGGTTCGAGCCTAACACTGAGATGACAAAGACAGGCCAGTGTTACTAGTCTTTCCGCTGTCATCTACCGGAAACAATATATAGAGTTGGTTAGCATTGCTTATTTATATAATTAGAAATAATCCAGAACAGCCACAGGGGGAGCTGAATGAAAGCTCTAGGCCTTTCGTGTTGCATTCAACACATCATCAGGAGCTTGCATTAGTTATACCTCCGGAATTTGTTTATACACTTCGGTCAGTTCACGCCAGAGTGTTTCACCCACACACATTCTGAAGCAACCCTGAAGCAACCCCCTGAAGCAGCCTTGAAGTAACGCTGAAGCAACCCCCTGAAGCAACCCAGAAGCAACCCCCTGAAGTAACCCTGAAGCAACCCTGAAGCAACCCTAAAGCACGTCCCTGAAGTAACCCTGAAGTAATCCTGAAGCAACCTTGAAGCAACTCTGAAACAACCCTGAAGCAACCCCTGAAGTAACCCTGAAGTAACCCTGAAGTTACCCTAAAGCAACCCCCTGAAGCAACCCTGAAGCAACCCTGAAGTTACCCTAAAGCAACCCCCTGAATTAACCCTGAAACAGCCCCCTGAAGTAACCCTGAAACAGCCCCCTGAAGCAACCCTGAAGCAACCCTGAAGTTACCCTAAAGCAACCCCCTGAAGTAACCCTGAAACAGCCCCCTGAAGTAACCCCTGAAA
>NW_027197245.1:12500-25000 GCF_038502225.1 Cherax quadricarinatus | reverse complement strand
GAGGTGGAGGATATCGATAATATCAATAATGGTTGAAGTGTTAGAAAAAACATTACTGCATACTTAGTGAGGCACTGTCACTGTTAAAGGAGCTTGGCACCGGGGGAATCTGGCACTGTTTAGAGGAGCCTTGCACTGTCTGTAGGAGCCTGATGCTTCCCGGAGGAATCTGACACTGCCTGGAGGAGCCTTGCACTGCTTGTAGTACCTTGACATTTTCCGATGGAATCTGGCACTCTTTAGAGGAGCCTTGCACTGTCTGAACGAGCCTAATACTTCCCGAAGGAACTTGGCACTGTCTGGAGAAGCCTGATATTTCCTAGAGGCACCTGGCACTCTCTGGCCTCTACAGGAGCGAAATGATGAAAATAGTGCCAATGACCCAGGTTGTCCTCGCACGTCTCCTAGTTCTGACCTTCCTGTTATCGAGGACAACACAACAGGGAAGCACAAGTAGGTTCTGCTGATCCTCTTTGTTGTTCTTCTGAAATGTTCTGTTCCAGAGAACAAAGTGTTACAACAGCTGTAGTAGCAGTGACGAGAGTCGCAGGGTAACAACACATCTCTCATATCACTATTATCACTGTAATGTTCTGTACTTTCTTAATGTCACCGTTCTGTTCGTTCTGTCACTGTTCTGTATGTTCTGTCACTGTTCTGTATGTTCTGTCACTGTTCTGTATGTTCTTAGTGTCACTGTTGTGTTCGTTCTGTCACTATTATGTATGTTCTATCACTGTTCTGTATGTTCTGTCACTGTTCTGTACGTTCTATCACTGTTCTGTATGTTTTTAGTGTCACTGTTCTGTATATTCTGTCACTGTTCTGTATGTTCTACCACTGTTCTGTATGCTCTTAGTGTCACTGTTCTGTATGTTCTGTCACTGTTATGTATGCTCTATCACTGTTCTGTATGTTCTATCACTGTTCTGTACGGTCTATCACTGTTCTGTATGTTCTTAGTGTCACTGTTCTGTATATTCTGTCACTGTTCTGTATGTTCTATCACTGTTCTGTATGTTCTGTCACTGTTCTGTACTTTCTATCACTATTCTGTATGTTCTTAGTGTCACTGTTCTGTATATTCTGTCACTGTTCTGTATGTTCTATCACTGTTCTGTATGTTCTTAGTGTCACTGTTCTGTATGTTCTGTCACTGTTATGTATGCTCTATCACTGTTCTGTATGTTCTATCACTGTTCTGTACGGTCTATCACTGTTCTGTATGTTCTTAGTGTCACTGTTCTGTATATTCTGTCACTGTTCTGTATGTTCTGTCACTGTTCTGTATGTTCTGTCACTGTTCTGTACTTTCTATCACTGTTCTGTATGTTCTTAGTGTCACTGTTCTGTATATTCTGTCACTGTTCTGTATGTTCTATCACTGTTCTGTATGTTCTTAGTGTCACTGTTCTGTACGTTCTGTCACTGTTCTGTATGTTCTATCACTGTTCTGTACGTTCTATCACTGTTCTGTACGTTCTATCACTGTTCTGCACGTTCTATCACTGTTCTGTATGTTCTATCACTGTTCTGTACGTTCTATCACTGTTCAGTATGTTCTTAGTGTCACTGTTCTGTATATTCTGTCACTGTTCTGTATGTTCTATCGCTGTTCTGTATGTTCTTAGTGTCACTGTTCTGTACGTTCTGTCACTGTAATGTATGTTCTATCACTGTTCTGTACGTTCTAACACTGTTCTGTACGTTCTATCACTGTTCTGTACGGTCTGTCACAGTTCTGTACTTTCTTAGTGTCACTGTCCTGATAAAAAATTTAATCCCTATTTATCACTGTTCTTACTGCAGTGTTACTGCTGCGTTTAGTTACTTCTGTCTTCGTTTATTTATTCCGAATTTTGTTCAGTCTTCCTTGAACATGTTTGGCTTAGAAGTTATAATCCCACAGCAACATTTTTGGGACTCTTAGCGTTTTTTGTTCAACACCTACTTTGAACAACCCTGAAAGATAGGTTCAGAGGCCTTAACTCTTCTCTCTCTCTCTCTCTCTCTCTCTCTCTCTCTCTCTCTCTCTCTCTCTCTCTCTCTCTCTCTCTCTCTCTCTCTCTCTCTCTTTATTTTATTTTTTTACAGAGGGTTTGACAAGGTTAAGGATCCCTAGCTTTATTGACAAGCTGTTTACAGGTTAAGGATTCCTAACTTTATTGACAAGCTAAGAGCTGTTACCTACATCAGCTCATTTGAAAGCATTTTTATTGTTATGAGACATACAAGTAGGGAACTGGATGAAGTTGGAGCCATCTGTGGGCCAGCATTTTCATGTGATCAACTGAATTTATCTCTTTGACATCATTATCCTGTACGAATGTGTTCCATACTCGAGTCATCCTGGGTATGTATGATCTCAGATGGAGTGATGTTCTGTAGAAGGGTACAGCCAGAGTGAAGTTGCTGCTTTCTGCCCGTCTTGTGGCATAAAAGCTTGTTTCACGCTGTCCTCGAAGTGGATCCAAGTGTGGTATTTTGACAATATTGGCCTTGTACATAACAGTAAGGCCACCCACATCCCTCCTATGTTGAAGGCTCTGCTGAAATGACAGATGTATCCAGGATGGGTCCAGGCGAGAGATGAGACGTCTTGCTCTGTTCTCTACTTTGTCAAACAGTCGCAGATGAGAGGGGGGGGGCAGGTAAACCAAGAACTTGGAGCATACTCAAGGTGTGAGCGTACTTGTGCCTCGTACAGAATCTTGCAACCCCTACTGTCAAGCAGATGCGAGATACGGCGAAGAGCTGTAAGCTTCCTGGCTGCCTTGTTTGCAAGATTTACAACATGGTTCTTCATGGTTAGTTTGGAGTCAAATTTCACCCCAAGGATATCAACTTCTTCTCCAGGTGCCCACACCCTCTGTGAGGGAAAAGTTCAATAGATAGAAGTAGCGATATAGTAACAATAGTTTCATTGCCGGCTACTTGTTAAGGTAGGGTAAGTCCAGCGCCCGCTATCCCCCCCCCCACTTTTTCCCCCTCCCCGAAAGTGATAGTTTGCTTGCCGGCTACTTGTTAAGGTAAGGCAAGTCTAGCTCCCGCTATTCCCGCCTTTTTTTTCCCCCCACCCCGAAAGTGATAGTTTGATTGCCGGCTGCTTGTTAAGGTAGGGTCAGTCTAGCTCCCGTTATCCCTTCCCCACCTTCTTCCCTCCCCCCGAAAGGTGACGTGTGGGGCTCCGGTCCAAACAATAATCACTAGACTCACAGCTCCCAGCACTACTGTAAGTACATGCCTGCCTTGTATTCTAGTGGATTTATTGGTTGAAAGCTTCACTTTTGACCAATAATAAACTTAGTCCTTTCAGTCTTGCTCTAAGTTGACTGTTGTAATAATCACCACATCTTTTATGTATTGTACTTATCATGGAGAGTGATTTCTTAAGCAGTGGGTAACCTGTCTATCTTTCCAGCTTGGATGACAGAGAGGGTCACCTGCCAATCAACGAGTAGAATTCAAGGAGACGGACTAACGTTCTGAGATGTCCCGAATTTTGATCCACTTACCTGTTTGTGTATGCAAGTAGCAGGATATAACCCCTCATCATTGCAGTGGAGAAAACCTGCTTTCCTGTCATCTGGAAGGATTATTGAAAGCTAGAAAATCTGTGAAGAACGAGCCGGTGGGTTGTCATCAACACCTGCGACCCCCCCCCCATCATCAGCAACGGCTACGATTTCAACAACACGCAGTGTCACCAACACCAGACACCCACGTTTTATATACATTTATATTAGCGTTGAATTCAGTTATCATTTATATTTTTCATTTTTCATTTTCTTTAATGTAGGATTAATACTTCATATTTAAGTGTTTTATATTTTATATTTTCTAAATAATAAAGTGTTTATGTTTGTCAGTTTTTATTCTTTTTCTATACATTAATTTTCCTGAGGAGGAGCCAGCCTTAGTAATACTGACTGAAGTTGTTACAGGGCTGAGTAAGCCTTCACACCCTCCCATTCATCCTTACTACTGTACCAGCATTACCATCATGGTGCCTAGAGACGATCATCATTTGCGTTTTCTCAGGTTCAAATGTTACTTGCCATCTATTTCCCCAAGCTGATATAGCTCTCAGCTGGTGATTAATGCAGCTTAGAGCAGCTGGCATTTCTTCTCTTGGATAAGTGAATGTCAGTGTACAGTCGTCTGCATATGCATGTGATTCTGGGATGAGATGAAGAAGGTCGTTGAAGTGGACATTCCATAACAATGGACCCAGCACGCTTCCTTGTGGAACACTTGCCCCAATAGGATGTCTTGCTGATTCCGTTCCATTGAGAACTACACTTAGAGATCTACCATGAAGGTAATCACTGAGGAGACATAACGTAGAGCCTGCAGTTCCCAGTGCTTGAAGTTTTGCTAAGAGACCCTGGTGCCACACCCGGTCGAAAGCGCCAGCAATGACCAATGCTACCACACAGCTGACTTTGGATTCATCCAGTGACTGGTGCCACTTAGTGGAGAGGTTTAACAACAGATCAGCAGCAGAGTAACCTTTCCTGAAGCCATATTGACGATCACAAAGTAGTGAGTGGTAGTCAAAAAAACTCTGTCATTTGTCTTGAGATTATTGTCTCAAGGATCTTACCAGTGATTGACAGGAGTGACACTGGTCTGTAGTTGCTGATTTCTGCTCTGCTCTTCTTTTTGTGAACAGGGACTACATTTGCCTCTTTCCATAGAGAGGGCCATTTGCACTGTACTAGGCAGTGCTGAAAGATGCGAGTTAGAGGTGCTGCTAGCTGGTCTGCACATCTCAGCAATCTTGGGCTCAACTTGTCTGGGCCCTCTCTCTCTCTCTCTCTCTCTCTCTCTCTCTCTCTCTCTCTCTCTCTCTCTCTCTCTCTCTCTCTCTCTCTCTCTCTCTCTATCAATCTATCTATCTATCTATCTATCTCTCTTTCATATTTGTGTAAGTAGCTACGTGTTCTGACTCGGAAGGATGAATACCTAATTATCGTATTTTCCAGCATATAAGGCGCGCCTTTTTTTCTACAGAAAGTCTTGGAAAATCAACCTACGCCTTCTATGCTCAAGGTCAGGGTCAAGGTCAGGGTCAAGGTCAGGGTCAAGGTCAGGGTCAAGGTCAGGGTCAAGGGTAGGCTGTGTGTTACGCTTTATCAGGTGTTTACTAACGTTACGTTACTACTGTTTGCAAACATCGGCTTACATGACCGTGCGTCTTATATGATCGTGTGTCTTATATGCCGGAAAATACGGTACTTTCATTTTTTTATCTCCCTCTGATGGGTTATTTCTACATTTTTCTTTGGAGATATAACGGGATTTCTCCACTATTTTTTAATTGTTTTTTCTCACCCTCCTCTCGTAATAAAAAAGTTTAATCTTGGCAAGTAAAGCATAGTTGCAACACTTTGCATGCAAAACAACCACTGGGGGGTGGGATGATACTTCTAGGCCTTTCGTGTTGCGATGAACACATCATCAGGAGCTTGCAGTGTTTCAGAAATAAGTAGGAAGCGTGATGATTGCAAAACGAAAGACCTGGAGCTATCATTCAACTTCCCCCTGTGGTTGTTTTGAATCTTTGCTCGCCATTTTCTGTATTTGTGTGTGTGTTTGTGTTTGTACCTATGTATCTTATAACCTATTTGTAGCTAATGGAGCATCATTATTATTGCTGTGGTACCCATTACATATTCTTTATATTTGTGTCCGTTCAGCACCATTAAATAAAATATCTATAATAAAAAAAATGAAATAATAATAGCAGAATAAGAATTAATACCATTTTTACAAAATTACAAAGCAAATATTGTCATACCCAACACTAAGATGTACAATACACGTTTCTTTCCATTTTTCAGATACCGTTTATAATTTTAGAGACAATGTGGTGTTCGAAACTTGGTTCCCAGAGACTGGAGGTGTGCAAGGCTGGGTGTGGCCTCAAGAAAACGACCTACAGCTGAAACTAACCTTCGTCTACGCTATGAAAACAGAGAAAGACCCAGTTTTCTACCTCGACCTGACTCACGCCCTTCCTGGAAGGTGGTGGCAGATCGCACTATTTCGGGTTAGAATAATTATATGTAATGTTTTTGTATATGTGTGATGTTAGAGAGAGAGAGAGAGAGAGAGAGAGAGAGAGAGAGAGAGAGAGAGAGAGAGAGACAGACAGACAGACAGACAGACAGACAGACAGACAGAGAGAAAGCAGAAAGCAGCAACTTCACACTGGCTGTACCCTTCTCCAGAACATCACTCCATCTGAGATCATTTATTCCCAGGATGACTCGAGTATCGAACACATTCGTACAGCATTATGATGTCAACGAGATAAAGTCAGTTGAACACATGAAAATTCTGGCCCACAGCTGGCTCCAACTTCATCCTGTTCCCTACTTGTATGTCTCATAACAATAAAAATGCTTTCAAATGAGCTGATGTAGGTAACAGCTCTTAGCCAGCCAATAAAGTTAGAAATCCTTAACCTGTAAATAGCTTGTTAATAAAGCTAGGGATCCTTAACCTTGTCAAACCCTGTGTAAGAGAGAGAGAGAGAGAGTAAAAGCCATCGAAGATAAGCACTACATGAGAAACAGATACCAAAGGATTGGAATAACCGAGGCTCAAGGACTTTCGTGCCACCATGGAAATAACTCAATGACCCCAATGGAAATAAGTCAAGGACACCAATGGAAATAAGTCAAGGACCCCAATGGAAATAAGTCAAGGACCCCAATGGAAATAAGTCAAGGACCCCAATGGAAATAAGTCAAGGACCCCAATGGACCAATAAGTCAAGGACTCCAGTGGAAATAAGTCAAGGACCCCAATGGAAATAAGTCAAGGACCCCAAAGTAAATAAGTCAAGGAAATAAATAAGTCAAGGACCCCAATGGAAATAAGTCAAGGACCCCAATAAGGACCCCAATAAGTCAAGGACCCCAATAAATAAGTCAAGGACCCCAATGGAAGTCAAGGACTCCAATGGAAATAAGTCAAGGACCCCAATGGACCCCAATAAGTCAAGGACCCCAACTTACCTAACCTTATTATAACAGGAACAATTTATTTTAGCCTAACCCAACTAAATATATTTTAGATTTGTTTACAATAATTTAATACTAAACAATCACAGTGAAATATATTTTTTTCGGTAGGTTCAGAATGGTTTTGCCGAAATTATTGCATACACAAATTTTCGTTTGTCCTATATGGCAAGATGAGCGTTGCTATTTAAGCCAAGATCGCAAGTTCTGCCTATTCGGCACGACATATATATATATATATATATATGTCGTGCCGAATAGGCAGAACTTGCGATCTTGGCTTAAATAGCAACGCTCATCTTGCCATATAGGACAAGTGAAAATTTGTGTATGCAATAATTTCGCCAAAATCATTCTGAACCTAACTAAAAAAATATATTTCATTGTGTTTGTTTAGTATTTTATTATTGTAAACAAATCTAAAATATATTTAGTTGGGTTAGGCTAAAATAAATTGTTCTTGTTATAATAAGGTTAGGTAAGTTTTCTAAGTTCCTTTTGGTGCAAAATTATAAATTTTTACATCAACATTAATGAAAAAAATATATCTTTAAATGTATAAGAGAAAATTTTAGAAATTACTTAATTTTAAATGAGTTCTTGCTAATTGGCCAGTTTTACATATTCGGCACGACATATATATATATATATATATATATATATATATATATATATATATATATATATATATACATATATTTAAATTTATTTTTGCAGCTGTTTGCTCACTAAATGCTACAACAGAAGTAACAAGCGGCACAGCAGTAGAATCCACTAATTACGCAACAGCAATGACTGCAAAAAAGCCTAAAGTAGTGCCTACAAACATCCCCACAGTAGAGCCTATAAACATTACACCAGCAGTGCCAACAGGAGTACCAACAAACCCGTCAGTCATCACATACCCAGAGGGTACTATCATACCACCTGATGGTGAGATGTTATCTGAGCAACTGAGGCTGCACCAAGTAGCCATCTACTGCCTCCTGCTGTTGGTCTGCCTCCTACTGCTTGCTCTCGCTATCTCTGTGTATCTAAATTGCAAGAAACGTAATGAAAAAGAAGAAACTGAAGGTTAGGCTACATTATTGTTCACACACACACACACACACACACACACACACACACACACACACACACACACACACACACACACACACACACACACATACATATATATATATATATATATATATATATATATATATATATATATATATATATATATATATATATATATGCAATAAGATCACAGTAAACAGGTGATTTCAGAATATGCAAAACAACCACTGTGAAAGAATAGAGAAATTCCAAGCGCTTTCGTGACTACTCACATTATCAAGGAACAATGAAAGTAGAGCATCAAAGGAAGGCATATAAAGGGTCTAGCCCACACCTCATTATCAGATCCCACAACAAAGGAATACCTGACACGCCACTGAACACTGCAGCAGGCCCGCCGGCCCAACTAGACAGGTCCTTCACACAACCCACCAACAAACTATTCTACCCATTAAATAAGAATTAAATAAGAATTAAATAAGAATTAAAAATTATTATTTGTCCAATGTATGGTGTGGGCTAGACCCTTCATATACCTTCCATTGATGCTCTACTTTCATTGTTCCTTGATAATGTGAGTAGTCACGAAAGCGCTTGGAATTTCTCTATTCTTTCACAATGGTTGTTTTGCATATATATATATATATATATATATATATATATATATATATATATATATATATATATATATATATATATATATATATATATATATATTTAGTGAAGGATGGTGTCCTGGGTTACAATCCTGCTGGCAATAATTTTTTTCACCCTCAAGTGGTATAGAAATTGGAATGATCTAGATGAGGAAGTGGCTAGAGCAGACTCCCTGCACAGTTTAATGAGTGGGTATGTTAAGGCTTAATAGGATGGGAATCAATGAATGTGGTCTCAAGAAGTTAACAGGCAGGACTAAGGGATAAAACTGGACTCTCTCTCTCTCTCTCTCTCTCTCTCTCTCTCTCTCTCTCTCTCTCTCTCTCTCTCTCTCTCTCTCTCTCTATCTATCTATCTATCTATCTATCTATCTATCTATCTATCTCTTCCCATGTGCCTAGTTTTAAAAGTTTTCTCTATTGCCTTTCCAGGAAAAGATATTAAGATGAGAGGAATACAAGAGGAGTACCAGGACGTACAAGGCCCCGGTACAAGCACCAGTGAACAGTACCACAAGTACTACATCCCGGTAAACAATATTATTAATGACCAGCTATACGATTACGTGCCCAACTAGCAAACATGCAATCATGCAGAATTAGAATAGTTTATCATGGTTGAATCATTGCAATACTGTACATAAATACACACACACACACACACACACACACACAGGAGGCAGGAACCATACATAGCTTTAAGAAGAGGTATGACAAAGCTCAGGAAGCAGAGACAGAGAGGATCCAGTAGCGATCAGTGAAGAGGCGGGGCCAGGAGCTGAGTCTCGACCCCTGCAACCACAATTAGGTGAGTACAATTAGGTGAGTACACACACACACACACACACACCACACACACACACACACACACACACTCCCTTCGTCGTGACTACCTAAATTTATTATATATATCTTAACCAGTAATCGGATTCCCATAATATCCACGTGTGTTCTCACGATCATCCCCCAGCGGTCTATTTAGTGTACTAATTACGTTAATCTGTGACAGCGTAACTAATGACCCTCACTCGGTGTTAGGAAGCTAGTATTAAGGTTATTAGTCTCTAATTATATTATATGGTTAACATTGGTATTTCTCATTTAAATTTTATTATTATTACTGTAATTATCTTATTATGTGTTAATATTACTGTCAATATGGATTATATTACTATTATTATTTGTATCTAGATATATTAGCCTCCTCTCTCACTCTTCGTCTTATTCTCACATTACCTACCATCTCACCTCTTTCCATCACTCCCTCTTCCTCTAAATTACCTACCATCCCCTTCCCATTCCTCCATCCTCGCCCAGCCACTTGAGTTTCCTTGGAATTCAGCGATCCAATCTACCCAAAATGGGACACAGAGATAAATAAGTCAGCCAATACCCGAATGAGAATTCGATAGCAGATATCCGAGGCGCTAGAAGCTAGTGGCTGTGTAGTAACGCGAGGTAACGAATGGTAAGGGAGTAGTGTATTAAGGAAGAATTAACGAAGATCTAACGGAGGACTAAAGAACATGTAGCGGAGGACTAACGAACATGTAACGAAGGACTAAGGAAGATCTAAGAAAGTTCTAAGATAGGAATACTGCAGATTTATCTAAGGGTTAAATATATATCCAGTCACAGACAGTCTGTCTTGTCTTAGGAAAACAACCAACCACAGACCAGCATATCTGTCAAAAACAACCAATCATAGACGTGTGTGACTGTCAATATCAACAACCACCAATCACAGATGTGTATGACTGCCACCAGCAACCAATCACAGGCGAGTATTACTGCTGATATTAACCAACACAGCATCACTTTCTCTAGTCAATAATCGCTCCATAAATGATATTAACCTCTCTTATAAATAATATTACCTGTTTATATTACTTTTCTGCTCAAATTATAAATCTGATAAACAATGTATTCAGAATATAATTCTCCAAAACACACGTCTCAACAGCATATACATTCACCATATACATCATAGTGGATCATATAAATCATTCATGACCTATGTAAATGCAATTTGTATTTCCATGTTGCCAAGAGGGTAAAACTCCCAGTCTGGCCTTGAATGTGGATGTTACGAGGCGGATTTGGCTAAATTAACAGTGTTGATGCATCGGGTACACAGTCATGAGAGAGAGTTTGGTATTTCCAACCCTAATTATGTCACTGTAATCTCCAATTCATCTGTTGAAAGCATTCATTACTGTTTAGTTACGGTTCTCGGCTGTTATTATCACAACTACGACTACTGTTACTACCGTCACTACCACTATTGTTACTACTATCACCTCTCACTGCACTCATTACTGTTCTGTCACCATTTCTGTTACTACCACAACCACCACCACTCTTCCTGTTGTACCACAACCACTTCTACTATTACTACTACCACTACTACCACATCATATTAATGGTATATAATGCCGACAAGTACTTCAATAAAACATATTCAAATGATAAGTATTTTTACTGCCGAAAAGTCTCGCCTGCACGGAAGGCTTCTTTAGACGTATACAGACATCATTAATATATTGGAGACAGTTGAAGAAATCTTGTTCAATTCCTCAGTTTTCATAGACATATATATATATATATATATATATATATATATATATATATATATATATATATATATATATATATATATATATATATATATATATATATATATATATATATAGGATGGCGGAATCAGGCCCATTGCAGTGGGTAACACCCTTCGGCGCCTAGTCGCCAAGGCTGCAGTAAGAAGGGTGAGTCAAGAGGCTGCTGCAATGCTGAAACCAACTCAGCTCGGTTTCGGCGTTCAACAGGGCTGTGAAGCAGCTGCCCACGCAGCACGAGTATATATCAAAAACATGTCCTATGAAAAAGCCTTGGTCAAATTGGACTTTGCCAATGCTTTCAACTCAGTCAGAAGGGATGCTGCTCTCCAAGCAGTTTATAGAAACTTCCCTTCCCTTTATCCCTTCATAGAATCGTGTTATAGTGTGACTTCCAAACTATTGTTTGGGGACCATGAAATTGACTCGTGTGAGGGCGTGCAACAGGGGGACCCTCTCGCCCCCTTTCTATTTTGTTTGGTCATCAAGGAAGTCACGGAGGCACTCTCCAGCGAGCTCAATATCTGGTTCCTGGACGACGGTACCCTAGCTGGCACAACAGAATCTCTCCTGGAGGACATCAGTAAAATTAAAGACATGGGAGAAAGCCTGGGCCTTTCTTTAAACCCCACCAAATGTGAAATAGTTTCTACCAATCAACAGTTGATCCAGAATATTAGTACCGTTTTACCAGGAGCACGAGCCATTGATCCAGCCAATAGCACTCTCCTCGGTGCTCCTCTTGGGTCCAATGCCATCGATCTGATCCTAGGAAAAAAAGTCTCAGACCTCCGGACGATGGAAAGCAGGATGAAAGACATTGACACACACGATGCCTTCTACCTACTCACCAGGTGCCTGTCAACCCCAAAACTTACCTATTTTCTGAGATGCTCCCCAGCCTTCAGCAGTCCAAAACTCAAGGAATATGACTCTCTCCTGAAGGCCATGCTAGAGAGTGTATTGAATCTTTCCCTTGACGATGGACAGTGGTTGCAAGCCTCACTTCCGGTCAGGCTTGGAGGGCTAGGAGTACGCAGATCCTCCCAGATTGCTCTACCAGCTTTCCTATCCTCTTCCATTGCATCAAACGAGTTGATAAGACAAATTCTTCCTGACACCCTCAGTGACTC
>NW_027197245.1:0-10000 GCF_038502225.1 Cherax quadricarinatus | reverse complement strand
CTATTATGAACAGGAGGTAATTACTATTATTATATTATTATTATTATTATTATTATTATTATTATTATTATTATTATTATTATTATTATATTATTATAATTATTTTAATATTATCATTATTATTCTATTACTATTTTTCTGTAACTCATAGATTACACAGCTACTGGGAAAGGGGATGTTAATCACATGTAACTCCAGTTAAAAGGGAGGATGACTCTAGTTCCTCGGATCAAGAGAACTTCATCAAGGAAATTTCCCTTTGAAGTTTGACGGGAGGTTAGCAATTTCAACTTTTTCACTCCATTACCAAATGCATATTGATGCCGTGTCGTTAATTACGATACGATCTACTAAACTTATATAAACTTTGCCTAAAAAGTTACCATGTTATAGGAAAAGCATACTAATATTTAACTTGTGAAACTAGCAATAATGTATATATATATATATATATATATATATATATATATATATATATATATATATATATATATATATATATATATATATATATATATATATATATACATATATATATATATATATATATATATATATATATATATATATATATATATATATATATATAGTGTGTGTGTGTGTGTGTGTCTGTGTAAGAACTGTGGTCTGTGTATATATAAACTCAAGATATATTATCCATACTAATAACATACTGCCCGTCACCATAATTACTTAAGCCAGACAGAGCGAGGTTGTTGTGGTGGCCACAGCGGATGTCGTGATAAAACAAGAAGCCATCTTGGCCAAGCAGTGTCTCTTATCTACCATAGTGAAGTTGTTTATATAACCGGATGAACAAATCATTATTTCCTAGACTCTAGAGCTAGAGAGAGAGAGAGAGAGAGAGAGAGAGAGAGAGAGAGAGAGAGAGAGAGAGAGAGAGAGAGAGAGAGAAAGAAAGAGGAGAGAGATCGTATTCGTTCAAAACAACAGCATAGTCTCTTTATTGGTTATATCATTATTATTATCAGTAGTAGTAGTAGTAGTAGTAGTAGTAGTACTAGTACTAGTACTAGTATATATATATATATATATATATATATATATATATATATATATATATATATAGGTAGTAGATTGGTAGACAGGAACCACCCAAGTGAGTGTAAAACGAAAGCCTGTAATTGCTGTACATGATGGTAGGATTGCTGGTGTCCCTTTTTCTGTCTCATTAACATGCAAGATTTTTGGTACATCTTGCTACTTCTACTTACACTTAGGTCACACTACACATACATGTACAAGCATATATATACACACCCCTCTGGGTTTTCTTCTATTTTCTTTCTAGTTCTTGTTCTTGTTTATTTCCTCTTATCTCCATGGGGAAGTGGAACAGCATTCTTCCTCCGTAAGTCATGCGTGTCGTAGGAGGCGACTAGAATGCCGGGAGCAAGGGGCTAGTAACCCCTTCTGTATAAATTACTAAATTTAAAAAGAAAAATTTTGGTTTTCTTTTTGGGCCACCCTGCCTTGGTGGGTTACGGCCAGTGTGTTGAAAGATATGTATATATATATATATATATATATATATATATATATATATATATATATATATATATATATATATATATATATATATATATATATATATATTGTCCCCCAGGATGCGACCCACACCAGTCGACTAACACCCAGGTACCTATTTGCTGCTAGGTGAACAGGACAACAGGTGTAAGGAAACGTGTCGAAATGTTTCCACCCGCCGGGAATCGAACCCGGGCCCTCCGTGTGTGAAGCGGGAGCTTTAGCCACCAGGCCACCGACCGCAGTTAACCTCTCTCACTCACTCACTCACTCTCTCTTACAAACACAAGCACACATACACGCAAGAAAGTGCTTTACGAAAATAACAACATATGGTATTTACGCTGACTTGCTCTTTCATTCCCAAGAATTATATTTTGTTCTCTCTCTATTAGACATCTAACAGGCTTACGTCAGCGTTAGATAGCAGTAAGTGGACGCAAGTTATTCTTATGATTTGACGTGCTATTGGAGTTAAGAGCAAGGTAACATTTATAAAGGAAGCCAGGGGAGACTGGTTTGCCGGACTCGAGTCCTGGAGGCGAGAAGTACAGTACCCTACACTCTTACTGACGAAAGGAAATTTTGCAGTCCTGAGGGGTACCTAAACTGTGACGCCAACCTGATTCTGACATGACAGTGACTGAGTGACGGTAAATTTATTTCCTTCTTATTTTTCTGGTCTCCCTACTTTACATAATAACAATGTCCCAAGCATGTTCCGCTAAAAAAAAATATATATAGAATTTCCGACGCGGTGCCTCATGATTATACACATACGTAGTACTAGAAATACCTGAACAACTTCTCTCATTTCAGTCTTGGCATGTTCTTTAACATTTTAATTATCTTCTTATACTTAAAAGCAAGCGCTGAGACCTCGGGTCATACCACTTTGTTACCAACATAGGAAGGTGGGTTGTCTCTCCTGATAGTCACCAGACCTCCTCCTCCTCCTCCTCTTCCTCCTCTTCCACTTCTTCCTCCTCCACCACCTCCTCCTTCTCCTCCTTATTATTATTATTATTATAATCAAAAAGAAGCGCTAAGCCACAAGGGCTATACAGCGCTGCAGGGTAGGGAAGGAAGCAAGGGAATTGGATGGCAGAAGGGAGGGGGGATGATCAGCAGGTTACAGAAAACAGCGGGGCAGGGGATAGTACGGGGGTAGAGGGTAGCAAGAGATACAAGTAGAAAGGGCTGAAAGTATCAGAATTTGTGAAGTAAGTCAGTCGTTGTCAAAAAGTCAATGAGAGAGTCCGGATGAAAGGTGGGTCCATCAGCGAGAAGGGAAGGTAAAGAGAGAGCAGCGGGGCGAAGACGACGACAGAGGTAAATTCTGCGTGCTCGTTGATAAAGTGGGCAGTCCAACAGAATGTGGCTGACTGATAATGGAGCTTGGCAATTCTCACAGAGAGGAGCAAGACGCCTCTCCATGAGATATCCATGAGTAAGACGAGTATGGCCAATGCGAAGACGGGAGAGAGTAGTCTCCCAACCTCGACACTGGTGATAAGAAGACGGCCAGTAACCTATACTCGGTTTAATAGATTGAAGTTTGTTGCCGAGCATAGTAGACCAACGTTGTTGCCAACGGGTGTGAAGGTGGGAAGATATTACAGCAAAATAGTCCGTACATGGAATACCTCTATAAGAAACTGGTAGGTCATGTACTGCTGACCGCGCAGCAGTGTCTGCCTGTTCATTGCCCTGTACGTCAACATGACCAGGGACCCAACAAAAAACAATATCTTTATGCTTAGTAAAGATGCGGCGTAGCCAAAGTTGGATACGGAGGACTAAGGGGTGAGGTGTATCAAATTTTTGTATAGCCTGTAAAGCACTAAGGGAGTCTGAGACAACCACAAATGATGACACAGGCATAGATGCAATACGGATAAGTGCTGTAAGGATGGCATATAATTCAGCAGTAAAAATACTAGCTGAAGATAGTAAATGCCCTTGTACGACGCTGTCCGGAAACACTGCTGCGAATCCTACGCCGTCAGAAGACTTAGAGCCATCTGTGTACACAGCAATGGCATGAGAATGAGAGTGAAAGTGGTCAAGAAAAAGAGAGCGGGAAGCGACCGTAGACAGTTGGGCTTTCGAGCAAGGGAGGGAGAAAGAACAGACTCGAACAGCTGGATCTCCTCCTTATAATCCTTGTCTGAGAGTCTACTGATTACTATGGTAATGACTTGTCTCAGAGGATCACACCAGGTCTTTGGTCACCTCCCTCGCATCTCCATAATGCTTCTCTATTTTGGTCTTCCAGGTGATCATTGTCTGAGTGTGTGTGTGTGTGTGTGTGTGTGTGTGTTGTGTGTGTGTGTGTATGTATGTATATATCAACGAGTCAACTCTCTCTCTCTCTCTCTCTCTCTCTCTCTCTCTCTCTCTCTCTCTCTCTCGTGAGCTAACCTTCTTTTAAGTCTTATTACCTGGTCCATTAACGTTATCTTCCTTCTGATGTACCTGTATAGAAACTTTGGTTCAGTTTTGGCTTTCCATATTATGTCAGTCTTAAGTTATATTTCAGCGTCTCGGCAGCCGCAAGTATTCGTTTCTGGTCTTCTGTTTACTTCTCCGTTTTCTGTTGTTCTTTGCTATCTGCATTTGTAGCCTCTGCAACTCAGGGTAAATCACGGACACACTCTTTTCGCTTCTTCTCAGAATGGATTTCTCCTCTGCCTGCCAGCACTATCCACCTAAATCCTCCATCTTATCCGTTATCCTTCCCTTCCATTTTCCGTTCCCACTTTTGGGTATTCAAGAATTCTCTCATAATTGTGGAATCTCACCTACTGGAGTCTGGCCCTCAATTTTTTTTTTCACTATAAATTTCTCCGTGTATTTTCATCCAGTTCATTTAGGAATGATTAGTAGATCCAGCTTTGCAGGTTCGTTCTCTTTACTTTGTTATGTTCCTGATACGTCGGCACAATTTTCCATCACGTTCATTGTCTCTGTAAGTATGTATGTATGTATGTATGTATGTATCTCTATCTCTGTTTATATCTATCTCTATATCTCTCTATATCTATCTATATCTCTCTTTTTTACACAGGGTTTGACGAGGTTGGGTTAATGATCCCTAGCTTTATTGACAAGCTATTTACAGGTTAAGAATTCCTAACTTTATTGACAAGCTAAGAGCTGTTACCTACATCAGCTCATTTGAAAGCATTTTTATTGTTATGAGACATACAAGTAGGAAACAGGATGAAGTTGGAGGCATCGTTGAAATCATAATGCTGTACGAATGTGCTCCAGACTCGAGTCATCCTGGGGATAAATGATCTCAGATGGAGTGATGTTCTGGAGAAGGGTACAGCCAGAGTGAAGTTGCTGCTTTCTGCCCGTCTTATGGTATAGAAGCTTGCTTCACGCTGTCCTCGAAGTGGATCCAAGTGTGGTACTTTGACAATATTGGCCTTGTACATAACAGTAAGTTCACCCACATCCCTCCTGTGTTGAAGGCTCTGCTGAAATGACAAATCTATCCAGGATGGGTCCAGGCGAGAGATGAGACGTCTAGCTCTGTTCTATACTCTGTCAAGCAGTCGCAGATGAGAGGGGACGGGGGTGAAAGCAGGTAAACCAAGAAAGTGGAGCATACTCAAGGTGTAAGCGTACTTGTGCCTCATACAGAATCTTGCAACCCCTACTGTCAAGTAGATGCGAGATACAGCGAAGTGTTGTAAGATTCCTGGCTGCCTTGTTCGCAAGATTTACAACATGGTTCTTCATGGTTCTCTCTCTCTCTCTCTTTCGTACGTGCGTGCGCATCCATCCGTCCGTCCGTCCACCAACAATCATCCATCAAACCTGACTGCTTGAAGATGTTTTTCCCGTCGTGGGCTCAGAGTGCCATCAATTCCTTCACGTCGAGGCGCCGGATGAACTCCAATATTCAGACATCCGCAGCAGACAGCAGGATCTCCCCCACAGTGTGCTTCATACCTGACCTAGTGCCACATACATAACCTCTCTGTGTATACACACTTGCATGTGTGTGTATACATTGAGAAACATACATCCGTGTATATACCCTGAGATATATTTGCGTATATACACTAATATCTAGCTCTCGGTGTGTATATATACTGAGATACATGTCTCCCGGTGTATATATTGCATATATGAGTGTGTACTATATACCTTGCTCGGGTCACTTTAAACCTGCCTCATGGCTTCCCCAGCCAGTGGTGGGAGTGTGACAAGTGAAGGATGGCAGCCAGTACCAGTGGTGAGGGACGAGACGTGGAGAAGGATATTAGTGGGAGGGAGAGAGGCAAGCAGGGAGAGAAAGAGGGATACAGGAAGGCAGTGATGGAAGATAGATAGATAGATAGATAGAGAGGCAGAAGAGTCACACCGAGTCAGATATGCATTTAGAATGGTGGACGACGGATGTATGCTGTTGTGGGAGGAAGTGAAGTGTAGCATTTAACATAGTGTGGAGAGTATAAGAGATGTGGAGGGGAAAATATATTCTGCCAGTGGAAAGCAGAGTATTGCATGGCTGGTCAACCACAACAAACACCTGATTAATATACACAAACAAAACTATAATGACTTCTGATGAAGGGTACAAGGGAGCCCACTGAGAAACAAATGATATAGATCACTGAAACCCACCTCAGTGATGTACTGTAACATCTATTAAACTGTCACATGTGGGTCCCCTGTGCTACGTACAAACCATACCGCCGGCCGGGATTGAACCCGCGGTCATAGAGTCTCAAAACTCCAGCCCGTCGCGTTAGCCACTAGACAATCGTGTCATTACGATTTCTTGAGTCATGTTGACGGCAGTGAAGGGACTTGAGCTAGAGTTCGTCACGGCCACGCTAGCTGGAGATTCGTCTGTAAAAACTTGCATTTGTGGTCACAGTGGTGCCTGTGCTAACCTTCCTATGGTGTAGAAATATACCTAGTTGGATGAATCTTATTGTGGCTAGCTGGTCTAGTGGCTAACGCGACGGGCTGGAGTTTTGAGACTCTATGACCGCGGGTTCAATCCCGGCCGGGGGTATGGTTGATTTGCAATCGTGTCATTACGATTTCTTGAGTCAGGGATGATCAGTAGGTTACAGAAAACAGCGGGGCAGGGGATAGTACGGGGGTAGAGGGTAGCAAGAGATAGAAGTAGAAAGGGCTGAAGGTATCAGAATTTGTGAAGTAAGTCAGTTGTTGTCAAAAAGTCAATGAGAAAGTCCGGATGAAAGGTGGGTCCATCAGCGAAAGGCTTTGTAATAAATCTGTGTTTGTCAGAAAAGTCAAAGAGGGAGACTGTGTCAAAGGCGGGGCCATGATATTACAATATTATTATTATAACGGTGGCCCCGTGGCCTGGTGGCAAAAGCTCTCGCTTCACACGATGAGAATCCGGGTTCGATTCCCGGCGAGGGTAGAAACAATGGACGTGTTTCTTTACACCGCTTGGCTATGTTCACCCATCAGTATAAAATAAGTACCTAGCTGTTAGGTACCTGGGTGTGGGTCGCATCCCGGGACAAAACTGACCTAATTTGCCCGAAATGCTCAGCATTTCGCTTGAGGTTCCTAAACCTGTATTCCCTGGAACGCAGGCGGGAGATATACATGATTATATACACCTGGAAAATCCTAGAGGGACTAGTACCGAACTTGCACACGAAAATCACTCACTACGAAAGCAAAAGACTTGGCAGACGATGCAACATCCCCCCAATGAAAAGCAGGGGTGTCATTAGCACGTTAAGAGACCATACAATAAGTGTCAGGGGCCCGAGACTGTTCAACTGCCTCCCAGCATACATAAGGGGGATTACCAACAGACCCCTGGCAGTCTTCAAGCTGGCACTGGACAAGCACCTAAAGTCGGTTCCTGACCAGCCGGGCTGTGGCTCGTACGTTGGTTTGCGTGCAGCCAGCAGCAACAGCCTGGTTGATCAGGCTCTGATCCACCAGGAGGCCTGGTCACAGACCGGGCCGCGGGGGCGTTGACCCCCGGAACTCTC
Organism: Cherax quadricarinatus; assembly: GCF_038502225.1. Lineage (NCBI taxonomy): Eukaryota > Metazoa > Arthropoda > Malacostraca > Decapoda > Parastacidae > Cherax > Cherax quadricarinatus. Next base: position 2,444 of record NW_027197245.1, on the reverse strand, counting down.
TCCAGGTAAACTCCAGGTAATAAGCAGCTTTGTATACAGTAGTATGTCACTGATGTCAGCTATGGTCTGTACACCTTGTACATGTACTGGTAGTAAATAAATATAACTTAGCGATAAACCCACAAATTACAATAGAAACTAAGCACTAAACTCACACGGGCCACAAAGCGATGCAATCTAACCTACAGGCTAATAAAATACAAATTTAAAAGGAATTATATATATATATATATATATATATATATATATATATATATATATATATATATATATATATATATATATATATATATATATATATATATATATATATATATATATATATATATATATATATATATATATATATATATATATATATATTATATAATTAGTGGACGTGTTGCAAAGCTTTTCTCCAACATGAGAGACTTTCATAAAACCAGGAAAGATACAGCAGAAAATGAGAGCGAGATGGCAGGAAATAAACTTTGTTTTTAAATTTATGATCTTGTTTTCTCTCTCGCAGGATCTGAGGGTTTGAATATCCCCGGGGACACCGCCCCCCTCCTGCCTCTGCCGTTCCTGCTCTTCCTAATCGTCATTCTCCCCCTCATTCTTCTCTTATCCCTCACCTTCATACCCGCCCCTTTATCTGTGTCTCTAGTTTGACTGGTAGCGCACTAAACTCGCACACTGAGGCCCGGGGTTCGATCCCCAGTACAGGTGGAAACATTAAGACGTATTTCCTGAAGACTCCTGCTGTCCCTGTTCACTTAGCAATAAAATAGGTACCTGGGTGTTAGTCGGCTCGTGTGGGTTGCATCCTGGGACAAAATTGAACCTAATTTGTATACCTTTTACATGTACTCGTTAAAAATAATAATAATAATAATAATAATAATAATAATAATAATAATAATAATAACAGCAACAGATTCAGGTCGAAGCACTGAACCCAACGGGGTAATAATTATTATTACAATCAAGGGGGAAGCGCTAAACCCGGAGGATTATACAGCGCCTGGAGGGGGTATGTGGAAGGCATTCAGGCTTAATTTGGGGAACTGGAGCACAGATCCAATTCCCTAAATCAAGAGCCCCTCACCAACAACGGGGTAATAAACTCCTGAAAAAAAAATGGATGATCAAGCATTCCCTTGAAGGGATCGTTATTTATAACATACGCCAAAACTCATTCCTCGAAGACCCGGCGCCAGTGTCGAGCCCACCACACCTAACACACAACACTGCCAGTAAAAGCGCAGAGCTTCGCCGCCGGGCAAGTGCCGGAAATGAAACAGGAAAGTTACGAGCAAAGTCTTTGTGAAGTCGATCTGGGGGATGCTGGAGATGTAGATCTCCCGGCGGAGGTAACTGGGAACCTACACGGGAGTGACAGTACACGGGAGTAAGAGTACAAGGGAGTAAGAGAGTACAAGGGAGTGAGAGAGTACAAGGGAGTGAGAGAGTACAAGGGAGAGAGTACAAGGGATTAAGAGTACAAGGGAGTGAGAGAGTACAAGGGAGTGAGATTACAAGGGAGTAAGAGAGTACAAGGGAGTAAGAGTACAGGGGAGTAAGAGAGTACAAGGGAGTGAGAGAGTACACGGGAGTAAGAGAGTACAAGGGAGTAAGAGAGTACAAGGGAGTAAGAGTACAGGGGAGTAAGAGTACAAGGGAGTGAGAGAGTACAAGGGAGTGAGAGAGTACAAGGGAGTGAGAGAGTACAAGGGAGTGAGAGAGTACAAGGGAGTGAGAGTACAAGGGAGTAAGAGACTACATGGGAGTAAAAGTACACGGGATTAAGAGAGTACACGGGAGTAAGAGAGTACACGGGAGTAAGAGAGTACACGGGAGTAAGAGTACACGGGAGTAAGAGAGTACACGGGAGTAAGAGAGTACACGGGAGTAAGAGAGTACACGGGAGTAAGAGAGTACACGGGAGTAAGAGAGTACACGGGAGAGCTGGAGATAAAGGATGTAAAATAGACAGGATGGATTATTATAATCATGGGGAGCGCTAAACCCGTATTATTATACAGCGCCTGTGGGGAGAGGGACGGAAGGCATTCAGGGTCAATTCAGGGAGCTGAAACAGATCCAATTCCCTAGATCAAGAGCCCCTCGCCAGCATCAAGAAACCTCCCTTGAGAGGGGGGGAAGGGGGAGACAAGATGGAAGGTAATAATCTTTACATCTAAAAATATGCAACTTATACAGACCATAGCTCATATCAGTGATACATGATCATTTAATAAAAGTGCTAAACCCATAAGGGTGATACAGCAAGCAGCTTGTTATGCAGAGAATTTCATGAAACTTGGGTTAATTTTGTCCCTCAGGATGCGACTCACACCAGTCGACTAACACCCGGGTACCTACTTACTGCTAGGTGAATAAAGACAGCAGGTGTCTTGAGAAAACAAGCCCAATACGACTTCAAGGGTGATGGACTGATTACA
>NW_027197244.1:0-65573 GCF_038502225.1 Cherax quadricarinatus | reverse complement strand
AAATGTTCTGCATAACAAGGGGCTTTCTATATAGTAAGTCAGTGATGTCAGCTAGATCTATATACGTCGTACACGTACTTGTAGAAATAACGATTATTTTAGTATTATTATTATCCCCTTGTAGAGACTTGTTTACATACCATTCGGAGTATTGAGCAACCCAGTATGTTAGCAACCATTACTTCACTGCTTCCTTCAAAAAACATTGCATAGTTTTTCTTTTCTCATTGTTCAAACGTTCATTCATTTCCTGTAGTTCTACGTATATCTCCTACTCTTAGTACTTTTCTTTCTCGTGCTTATTTCCTTATTTGTTTTTTACTGATATAGTTCATTTTGAGTGCTGTCTCCATCGCGGGCTCTGAGTACCTCCTCTTTTCTGCAGTTCATCACTTATGTCTGAAATGTCTCTTCATTTTGGCCAATATCAGTATGGCTACTGTTGATATGTCATCTGTCCAGTTACTTGTTATTTCTTTATTTGTCATAGAAAAATCACCTAACACGAGTCTTTGTTGTAACATGACCTAAGCAGCAGTGCCGGCACTATGTCCGGGGCGCGGCAAGACTGTCTGAGGAAGAGGGATCATGGGATGAGGGCGTTCTTAAGGGTGGCTATTTGGTTGGAAAGGCAGGAGGCTAGGAGACTTATTTTGAAGCAGCGTTAGTATTAGTTTTTCATTTGTTTTTTGGTAAGGGAGAGGGCTGCAACACCCCAAAATTTTCCCTTAGCGCCGCCCCTGATCTAAGGACACGCCTCAAGAGAGGTTCTTTGACACTGGTGAGGGGCTCTTGATCTAAGGAATTGGATCTGTGCTCCAGTTTCCTAAATTGAGGCTGAATGCCTTCCATCCCCCCACGGCACTGTATAATCCCTACGTGTTCAGCGCTCCCCATAATAGTAATAATGGTCTAAGGACACACGTGTGGATGACGTAGCCAATGGCCCTGTGGCGGGCCATGGTTGCAGCAACCAAAGGCCTAAGATAAGATAAGAGTTCGTTCGGATTTTTAACCCCGGAGGGTTAGCCACCCAGGATAACCCAAGAAAGTCAGTGCGTTAGCGAGGACTGTCTGTCTTATTTCCATTGGGATCCTTAAATCTTATCCCTCAGGATGCGGCCCACACCAGTCGACAAACACCCAGGTACCTATTTTCTTGCTAGGTGAATGGGACAGCAGGTTCAAGGAAACACGCCCAGTGTTTCCACTCTTGCCGGGGATTGAACCACGGACACTCAGTGTGTGAGGCGAGTGCTGCCTACCAGGCCACGGACTCAGAGACCATATTTTATCCCTACAAGTTTAGCGCTTCCCCGATTAAAATTCTCCCTTCTCTCTTCTATACTAGCCGTGCACTTACGTCTTGTAAGGGCTTTGCTCAGACCTTGACAACACAATTGTCTTCAAAGATTTGTTAAGTTATACCATGAATTAAAGAAAGATCCTGGACTTCATCTTACGAAGCAGACAAAGCAAATGTGATAGTAATTATGGTCAAGGTAGATTATAGGGGAAAAATGAACATGTTATTAGAAGACGAGGGTACTTAAGTACCCCTTAACTCTGCACTCTGCTCTTCCTTGGTTGCTCACCTCCACCACAACAACTCATTGGATTATTATTAATGTTATTATTACTATTCGAAGCGCTAAATCCGTGTGGGTCATACATCGCAAGGACTAAAGGCTTGAACCTCTGTGTGCTAGGCGTGACACAGTTTGTTTAATATGTTTGTTATGCACCTCATAGCCATCTTGTGGGGCGGTAGTCAAAAGATTACAGAGGTACATAATGGGTCCAGGGACTGGACCCCAAAATTTTGATAGCTGAACAAGTTACAAAGGTATTTACAAATTACAGAGGTACATAATGGGTCCAGGGACTGGGGCCCAAAGTTTTGATAGCTGAACAAGTTACAAAGGTATTTACAGATTACAGAGGTACATAATGGGTCCAGGGACTGGACCCAAAGTTTTGATAGCTGAACAAGTTACAAAGGTATTTACAGATTACAGAGGTACATGATGGGTCCAGGGACTGGACCCCAAAGTTTTGATAGCTGAACAAGTTACGAAGGTATTTACAGATTACAGAGGTACATAATGGGTCCAGGGACTGGACCCCAGAGTTTTGATAGCTGAACAAGTTACAAAGGTATTTACAGATTACAGAGGTACATAATGGGTCTAGGGACTGGACCCCAAAGTTTTGATAGCTGAACAAGTTACAAAGGTATTTACAGATTACAGAGGTACATAATGGGTCTAGGGACTGGACCCCAAAGTTTTGATAGCTGAACAAGTTACAAAGGTATTTACAGATTACAGAGTTACATAATGGGTCCAGGGACTGGACCCCAGAGTTTTGATAGCTGAACAAGTTACAAAGGTATTTACAGATTACAGAGGTACATAATGGGTCCAGGGACTGGACCCCAAAGTTTTGATAGCTGAACAAGTTACAAAGGTATTTACAGATTACAGAGGTACATAATGGGTCTAGGGACTGGACCCCAAAGTTTTGATAGCTGAACAAGTTACAAAGGTATTTACAGATTACAGAGGTACATAATGGGTCCAGGGACTGGACCCCAAAGTTTTGATAGCTGAACAAGTTACAAAGGTATTTACAGATTACAGAGGTACATAATGGGTCCAGGGACTGGACCCCAAAGTTTTGATAGCTGAACTAGGTAACTCACAAGTTACAAAGGTAATGAATATTGCAAGTAAATTTACTTACGTTTATACATGACTACAATCATCGTGACACACGCTCCTTGACTGCACACACGTAGTCAACCAAACAACTCGCTGGAGTAGACTGGGAGATAGGTGGTATTTATTCTTGAGAAATGGAAAAATTCTCCTGACAATGGTCTTAGTCATATGGTTAGTGGAACGTCATTTGGCTATGTCTTCCGCTGGCTTACCGGTCTAACCCTTGGAAATTTTATCATCATATATATCAGATGATGATATAACTGGGTTGCCAGTGTTATCACCCGCGTCGTTACCGTCATTCAGAATGTCTTCTTAACACTTCCATTCGCTTTCTTCTTGTCTGTCATTAAATCTTTTCTGTTCAACGAATATTATATCGTACGCTTGGTCTTACCAGTGACCCATTTTTGCATTTCTGTTTATTCAAACTTTTTTGAAGCTGGAACTTTGATCTCACTCTCCCATTCACACTCGCGGAAGAACACTACTAATTACAACGGCCAACTTACGCTTCAGTTCACGTTTAAAAAGCATGATTCTAGCTAGAATATTTTGGATGCTGAATTCAAATCTGAAATTAGTTTTGCTCCATCGCATACATTTTCTTTAAAATAGAACCTCACGGTAGGTAACACATTCCAAGTAGTTCTTCCACCTTAAAGAGCTAAATTTTTGAGCTTAGATTTAGATCAGCACATCAACTGGATAAACAATAAAATTTTGTTGACTAGCGCTATTTGTCCGTTTCCCTGCTTCTTAAAAGTGTATATGTGATTACTTATTAGTACTTACAGTAACAGAACTATGCTGGGGATGTCCCGTCTTCAGTATTAAATTTACAACATATATTTTTAGCTTCTTGTGGCTACAATGCAACCTATCTTCTAGATCCCATTCCAAGAGTATTACCACTCCATGAAAAATATTTCTTAGTATCCTCTTTCACATTTATTTTCTCAGTTTACTAGTATGTCCACTTGCTCTCCCATGTAATGTTAAAAAAATTTCCTTACCTATGTTCTTATAGCTTTTTATATATCCTATGTTTTTATGTGTCTTCTCTTTTTCCTTTTATGAGCTAACGATGATAGTTTCATTGTTTCAGAACCCTCTTCACAACTCGTAATTTTTATCTCTTGAGAGCTGTTAAGTAAGTTTATTCAGGTATACACAAATACAGTTACACAGATTATCATACATAGCAGCATATGTGTAAAGTACCGAGGATAACCCAAAAAAGTCAGCGTTTTGTAGCAGTTTTCTTGTAGATAAGAAGTATCTGAATCATTTACGTAATTTGCCTTTTATTCCGTCTTCTTTTGTGTGTGACTCCCACTTTAGTCTTTCATTAAGAGCTCCATCTAAACTCTTTTAGAAATTCAAGCAAATGTAATTGGCCCATACCTTTCTTTTCTGTAGATTTCAGTGACTTAAAATAACTTACTGTCCGTATGTTAAAATCCAGTGTTACACCCGTGTTGGCATAGTTTAAAAGAATTGATATGCAAGAAATTGTTTTTCTTGAAACGATTGTATGTAGGTTTCAGTTTTGTTGTCAATATTTAGTTTTGTGTAGCACCATCAATGTGACTCATGTGAATTGTTTACTCTCCTCAGCTGCCTTGGCCAGGCCAGGCGAAGAGTGACCCCGAGCCTACCTACGAGGTATTCGACGAGGACACTCTCACACACCTTCGTCAGAAAATCGACCCTAAAACCTTCAGCTGCTACAACGCAACCTCAGGGGTCTCACCAAAGGAGCAAAACAGGGACCCCAAGGGGAGCATGCGGGACAAAATTGCTGAGGCTCGTGATGGTCACCATATGTATGTAACACCCCTCTCCCTCCTAGAAGAGAAGCAGAAGGCGTGGGAGGAGTCCAAAGGCCAACCCCAAGAGTGTCACTATGTAGAAATGCATGGAATTATCAACCTCAATTCTGACATGGAGAAATAAGGGCTCACCCGCTCAGCCTTATATAATACAACACATTATGTCTTTCCATTCAGTTAATGGGCAGTTAGACAGGTACACATGGCCTAATGAAGGAATGTTAATGTATGTTAGCTCCATCACTCGCCGGAAAAATTTAAGTGAATTTCCTGCCGTTGAAAGTCAGTGTGTGTGTGTGTGTGTGTGTGTGTGTGTACTCACCTATTTGTGGTTGCAGGGGTCGAGTCCTAGCTCCTGGCCCCGCCTCTTCACCGGTTGCTACTGGGCCCTCTCTCTCCCTGGAGTTTACCTGGAGAGAGTTCCGGGGGTCAACGCCCCCGCGGCCCGGTCTGAGACCAGGCCTCCTGGTGGATCAGAGCCTGATCAACCAGGCTGTTGCTGCTGGCTGCACGCAAACCAACATACGAGCCACAGCCCGGCTGATCCGGAACTGACTTTAGGTTCTTGTCCAGTGCCAGCTTGAAGACTGCCAGGGGTCTGTTGGTAATCCCCCTTATGTGTGCTGGGAGGCAGTTGAACAGTCTCGGGCCCCTGACACTTATTGTATGGTCTCTTAACGTGCTAGTGACACCCCTGCTTTTCATTGGGGGGATGGTGCATCGTCTGCCAAGTCTTTTGCTTTCGTAGTGGGTGATTTTCGTGTGCAAGTTCGGTACTAGTCCCTCTAGGATTTTCCAGGTGTATATAATCATGTATCTCTCCCTCCTGCGTTCCAGGGAATACAGGTTTAGGAACCTCAAGCGCTCCCAATAATTGAGGTGTTTTATCTCCGTTATGCGCGCCGTGAAAGTTCTCTGTACATTTTCTAGGTCGGCAATTTCACCTGCCTTGAAAGGTGCTGTTAGTGTGCAGCAATATTCCAGCCTAGATAGAACAAGTGACCTGAAGAGTGTCATCATGGGCTTGGCCTCCCTAGTTTTGAAGGTTCTCATTATCCATCCTGTCATTTTTCTAGCAGATGCGATTGATACAATGTTATGGTCCTTGAAGGTGAGATCCTCCGACATGATCACTCCCAGGTCTTTGACGTTGGTGTTTCGCTCTATTTTGTGGCCAGAATTTGTTTTGTACTCTGATGAAGATTTAATTTCCTCATGTTTACCATATCTGAGTAATTGAAATTTCTCATCGTTGAACTTCATATTGTTTTCTGCAGCCCACTGAAAGATTTGGTTGATGTCTGCCTGGAGCTTTGCAGTGTCTGCAATGGAAGACACTGTCATGCAGATTCGGGTGTCATCTGCAAAGGAAGACACGGTGCTGTGGCTGACATCCTTGTCTATGTCGGATATAAGGATGAGGAACAAGATGGGAGCGAGTACTGTGCCTTGTGGAACAGAGCTTTTCACCGTAGCTGCCTCGGACTTTACTCTGTTGACGACTACTCTCTGTGTTCTGTTAGTGAGGAAATTATAGATCCATCGACCGACTTTTCCTGTTATTCCTTTAGCACGCATTTTGTGCGCTATTACGCCATGGTCACACTTGTCGAAGGCTTTTGCAAAGTCTGTATATATTACATCTGCATTCTTTTTGTCTTCTAGTGCATTTAGGACCTTGTCGTAGTGGTCCAATAGTTGAGACAGACAGGAGCGACCTGTTCTAAACCCATGTTGCCCTGGGTTGTGTAACTGATGGGTTTCTAGATGCGTGGTGATCTTGCTTCTTAGGACCCTTTCAAAGATTTTTAAAAGGGTCCTAAGAAGCAAGATCCCCGCTCCATGAGCTTTATCAAACCTCGTCTTAAAACTGTGTATGGTTCCTGCCTCCACTACGTCATTTTCTAGGCTATTCCACTGCCTTACAACTCTATGACTGAAGAAATACTTCCTACTATCTCTCTGACTCATTTGTGTCTTCAACTTCCAATTGTGGCCTCTTGTTTCTGTGTCCCCTCCCTGGAACATCCTGTCTTTGTCCACCTTGTCTATTCCACGCAGTATTTTATATGTCGTTATCATGTCTCCCCTGACCCTCCTGTCCTCCAGTGTCGTCAGGCCGATTTCCCTTAATCTTTCTTCATAGGACATTCCCCTTAGCTCTGGAACTAACCTTGTCGCAAACCTTTGTACTTTCTCTAGTTTCTTGACGTGCTTTATCAAGTGCGGGTTCCAAACAGGTGCTGCATACTCCAGTATGGGCCTGACATACACGGTGTACAGTGTCTTGAATGATTCCTTACTAAGGTATCGGAAAGCTGTTCTCAGGTTTGCCAGGTGCCCATATGCTGCAGCTATGTGTGTGTGTGTGTGTGTGTGTGTGTGTGTGTGTGTGTGTGTGTGTGTGTGTGTGTGTGTGTGTGTGTGTGTGTGTGTGGCTGGACGTTGAAACGAGGTTATGCAGCAGTATGACTGTAATTAGCTTTGTTTACAGAATGTGTGAGCTAGGTCCTTAAACCCATTATGTATCTGTAATGTTCTGACTAGCAATCACGGGAAATGTATGCATGTCTACCTTGCACATGAAGTCTATGGAATAACTACAGCCCACAAGATGAGTATGGAGTAAGTGCCTACCACAGGATGGGTGACTACCGCTCATAGGATGGGTATTGGGTGACTACCAACCCGAGTATAGGTGTGGGGTGACCCACACACAGTATGGGTATGGTGTGACTACCACTCACAGGATGGTTGTAGTGACTACCTACCACAGTATGGGTATTGTGCACATAAGAACATTCTCAAACTAGCAGTAGTGTAGACGGATATCGTGACTTAGGTGAAGAACGATACACTCGAGGGCTGGTAATCCCACACCACTCCCAGCATTAGAGTACATTAATTTAGGTTGTGCATCTTGTGTTCATATGGCCAGGCAGGATGTATGCAAGTGTGTAGATATACGTGTGAACACGTACGAAAACATTTTAGAATACAGTACTTGTGCATTCATGTCATCCCTGTCTATCACTGATTTTGATATTTTTTTATATATTTATCTGCATTTGAGTGATACTGTTTTTAACATATGTAACGCTAAATACCCGAGGAAATGCGAACAAAATAAAAAAATGGCCTAACTTACTCTGTACTACGAGTGGTAGGGATTACCCAGAAAGGTGTTTTTTTAATGTAGCGTGTCAAGTTTGTGGTTTCCTGTATGACAAACTTCTGACGTTAACAAAACTGCTCAAGAAGGAGAAAGCATTGTTAAGTTCACTAACCCAAGATAACCCAACAAGGCCAATCAGTATGACACATTGTCACTGGAATTTTTTACTGTAATTCGACGCACGAGACAGTTGAGTAGCTCTTTGATGCCAGTGTAACAAGTGTTGAGACAGCTGTCTGATCTCAGTTATTGCTATCTCAAATACACTTTGAGAGAACTATTTTGAGGAGTAATATAGGATTATTAAACTTGGACGTGAAAATTGGAGGCACACTCATCAAAAAATTGTTTACATGACTCCTCAAAGAAGGCACCTTGATAATGGAGAGAGGGAGGCTCTTCATCCAGGGAATTAGATCTGTTCTCTCCTTCTTTGGATCGAACCCAACGGCCTATGGGTTTTGCGCTTCCCCTAAATATAATAATAATAATACATAATCATTATATGATTATTAATATCTATTTAATTAAAGACTTATACAACCCAGAGAATGTAATAATACTCACTGTATAATAGCTCAACGTAATTTCATTATAAAGAAGTTAGCAAAAACTTGGGTTAAAATATATTGTCCCAAATGTTTTTCCCTTTGCCCAAATGAAGGTCGTTAAGCCATTATACTGTCCAACCAATTAAGCAGCCAAAACAAATTTTTGACTCATCATCTTCAGTAAATGCATCGTACAAAATGATGATTGTTGGGGGATGGACTTTTGGATTTTGTATGAATGCTCATTCGTTTTTACTGCACCTATAATTAGTAAGTTTTAATATAGGCCTCATAAATAATTCTAAACTTTTACAATGGTTGTATGTAGTAGATTATGTAGGATTTAACCCAAGATATCTCAATGAAGTCACTGTCATTTATTCGAACTAGGATCTTATGTCATACCTAGGCAGGCACCTAAGGTCAGTATCTGACCAACCGGGCTGTGGTTCGTACGTCAGTTTGCGTGCGGCCAGCAGTAACAGCCTGGTTGATCAGACCCTGATCCACCATGAGGCCTGGATTCAGACCGGGCCTCGGGGACGTTGACCCCTGAAACCCTCTCCAGGTAGGCATTATTACCACAACTGTGTGTGTATATATATATATATATATATATATATATATATATATATATATATATATATATATATATATATATATATATATATATATATATACACTTCTCATATTGTATTAGTACTATGTACTAGAGTAAATAATTACGTCAGATGTTTCTTGATATAGTCTATATATTTATGAACAAATAAACATGTAAATAAATGCTTAGTTTGTTTCATATATTACTTTAGACTCTTTCCTTCTACTAGCTTCAGGCCTCTTAAAGCATTAAGCTGGACCTGGTGCTGGTGTGAAACTGAAGCATGTTAAATGTTTTGCACTCTGGTTAGAATGTTGATCTTTTCTTTCTTTCACATAAACACGTAAGATGGCACGCAACTCTCTCATAATGGTTCGTATTCATATAATGTTTTCTTTCCAATTTACGAGGCCTAGTCTAGCACTAGGCAACAGCTACGAGGATCCTCGAAATCAGTAACATATAGTCTTCTCCACTATCGACATAAAACAAATTGAAAATTGTTTTAGTGATCGGTATGTCATCTGAGGAGAATCTTGAATGAAGAAGTAAACACTTAAAGGTTTATAAATTATGCGACACATACAGTCACAGAGACAACAGTGGAATCAAATCAACAGTGAAGTGGAAGAATACGTACGTAAATAGTGTTGAATACTTTGATGCTGCAAATTCCCTAGACATGTGAAGTTCTTGTGATAGTGGGATCTAGGCCAGTTGATCCTTTATAGTAACTTTGATCACACAGTCTTACGCCGAAACACCCATGTGGATTAAGGCCTGATTAACCAGGCTGTTACTGCTGGACGTACGAACCACAGCCCGGCTGATCAGGTACTGACTTTAGGTGCTTGTCTAGCGCCTTCTTGAAGATAGTCGGGAGTTTACCTGGAGAGGGTTTCGGGGGTCAACGCCCCCGCGGCCCGGTCTGAGACCAGGCCTCATGGTGGATCAGGGCCTGATCAACCAGGCTGTTACTGCTGGCCGCACGCAAGCTGACGTACGAACCACAGCCCGACTGGTCAGATACTGACTTTAGGTGCCTGTCCAGTGCCTTCTTGAAGACAGCCAGGGGTCTATTGGTAATCCCCCTTATGTATGCTGGGAGGCAATTGAACGGTCTTGGGCCCCAGACACTTTGTTGTCGTGTACTCGTGGCGTCCCTGCTTTTCATCGGGGGAATGTTGCATCTCCTGCCGAGTCTTTTGCTTTCATATGGAGTGATTTTCGTGTGCAGGTTTGGTACCAATCCCTCCAGGACCTTCCAAGTATATATTATCATGTATCTCTCTCGCCTGCGTTCGAGGGAATACAGATCAAGGACTTTCAACCGTTCCCAGTAGTTTAGGTGCCTTATCGTACTTATATGTGCCGTGAAGGTTCTTGGTACACTCTCCAGGTCCGCAATGTCGCCAGCCTTGAAGGGGGCCGTTAGTGTACACCAGTATTCCAGCCTAGAGAGCACAAGCGATTTGAAGAGAATCATCATGGGCTTGGCGTCCCTAGTCTTGAAGGTTTTCATTATCCATCCTATTTTTTCCTAGCGGATGAGGTAGATACATTGTTGTGGTCTTTGAAGGTGAGATCCTCTGACATTATCACTCCCAGGTCCTTCACATTACTTTTCCGCTCTATTGTATGGTTAGAATTTATGGTATACCCTGACACATTTTTAATTTCTTCAAGTTTTCCATATCTGAGTAGTTGAAATTTCTCCTCGTTGAACTTCATATTGTTTTGAGTGACCCATTCAGACTTGGTTGATGTCCACTTGGAGTCTCGCAGTCTTCGATGGAGGTCACTGCCATGGTGATCCAGGTGTCATCCGCAAAGGAAGACACGGATCTATGGCTTACATCTCTGTCTATGTCAGAAATGAGGATGAGGAATAGAATGGGAGCGAGTACTGAGCCTTGTGAAACAGCTTTTCACCATGTCTGCCTGGGACTTTACTCTGTTTACTATTACTCTTTGTTCTATTTGTCATGAAGTTGTAGATCCATCTACCAACTTTTCCCGTTATTCCTTTATCCCGCATTTTGTGTGCTATTACACCATGGCCACACTTGTCGAAAGCTTTCGCAATATTTTCAAGAATACGTCTGAAATTATCAACGAAAACTTTAAGTGGAATTAGACAACTGTAGCTAACAAACAGATGGACGGTTCTAGCATCAAGCCGTCCAGTATTTAACACTTCACTCAAATCAGGGATTTTACATATAAAAAACTAAAACGAAAGTTTTCAATTTACTTTTTTTTGCAGTTGTGTTACTTTTAAAATTCTCTACATGGCTCTAAGATGAAAAAAAAAAAAGCTGTGTTTTTAAGCCAGTCCAGTTTGATAAAAATTCCAACGATTCGAAGTTCTACAAAAAAAAAGTTATTGCATTCACATATTTGCCCACAAACACAAACTGAATGTTTATTATTCTGACCATAAGATGCAATTTTACACATACAATTTTACACGTAAATTAGTCAAATCATCTTGAATTTCACCCTCTAGGATCGTCGAATTACGAGGCATATTTTGCAAACGCTTTAAGCTCCGCCATTGAAGATTTTTGAAGATATCAAAAAACCCTAAAAAGACCAGTTGTACCCAGCATCTGGTCCTCGTTACCTCACACAGGTGTCAGAAATTTGAATCCCATCGGATGAGGGGTTCTTGAGTTATGAGCGAAATTAAGTCGAAAATTATGACCAACAAAAGAAAAAATCAAGCAACCACTAATATGATGATGGTCGTGAGTGGTGACGACACAATTTATTCTGGTTTCCGGAGATAAGTGAGGCTTGTGGTTGTGTGTAGGAGGACATCTTGTATAGTACCAGCCTCCAACCTTGTTTTTAATATTTAAGTGATGTATTACACTTTTTATACCTATAAATTATGAGGACAGGCATACTTACATACCTACAGGCATGCATACGGCAGGTATACGTACAAATATACGTACATATATACATAGTTATATATACATACACACATAAGAACAATCTCGAGAGTGACGTAGTGGAGGCAGGACACATACATAGCTTTAAGAAGAAGTACAATAAGGCTCTTGGAGCAGGGAGAGAGAAGACCTATTAACGAGCGGTGAAGGGGGGGAGGCAGCAGCTGTGAATCGACCCCCGCAGCCACAATAAGGAGAGTACAATTAGGCGAATACACACACACACACACCTTAATAAGGAATCGTTCAGGACCCTGTACACCGTCTACGTTAGGCCCATATTGGAGTATGCGGCACCAGTTTGGAACCCACACCGAGCCAAGCACGTAAAGAAACTAGAGAAAGTGCAAAGGTTTGCAACAAAACTAGTCCCAGAGTTAAGAGGTATGTCCTACGAGGAGAGGTTCAGGGAAATCAACCTGACGACGCTGGAGGACAGGAGAGATAGGGGGGACATGATAACGACATACAAAATACTGAGAGGAATTGACAAGGTGGACAAAGACAGGATGTTCCCGAGATGGGACACAGCAACAAGGGGACACAGTTGGAAGCTGAAGACACAGATGAATCACAAGGATGTTAGGAAGTATTTCTTCAGCCACAGAGTAGTCAGGAAGTGGAATAGTTTGGGAAGCGATGTAGTGGAGACAGGATCCATACATAGCTTTAAGCAGAGGTATGATTAAGCTCACGGTTCAGGGAGAGTGACCTAGTAGCGACCAGTGAAGAGGCGGGGCCAGGAGCTTGGACTCGACCCCTGCAACCTCAACTAGGTAAGTACAACTAGGTGAGTACACACACACACACACACACATACAGAGGGTTTTTTTGAGATGCTAAGTGATAACAAGTCCAATGACTGGTCAATGCTCCGTCATGCGCATAAAGCTAGACTCTGCCTTGTGTCGCACCACTGCCAGATGCTGTAAAAATAGCAGTTGGATCGCAATTGCGACTTTGTTTCTGCAGCGTAGAATATGCAGCTAGTTTTAAAGGCATCTTATTAAGGTGGGATGACACCGCTGATAGAGCATTGGCTTGTTATAATTATCTGACTTGCTATCAGTCCTACTGGTCCATCGTCCATGTTTTATTTATAAGAATGAGGGTACAGAAAATTTGTGAATGTATAATTATTAAATTAATTAATGTGCGATGGGTAATAACAACCAAATATCAAAGAAACTCTGACAAGTATCCACACTCCGTGAGTTCATTACCTTTGTAACTTGTGAGTTCATTACCTTTGTAACTTGTGAGTTCATTACCTTGTACCTATTGTGATGAATGGTTTGAAAAACCGACAAGTTGAAGATTGAGACACTTATGCAGCATATGGGAATCTTTATTCAGGAAACGTTTCGCCACACAGTGGCTTCATCAGTCCAATACAAAGAGGAAGGCGTAAGGAGAGGAGGAGAATGAGGTAATCAGTCCCTCAACCTGGAGTCGATGTGTTCAGTCCATCAATCTTGTAGAATGTACAGCATAGGGCCGTAGACGTGGCTTATATACTGTAGTGAGGTGACGTGAAGCAGATGGAGGCGGGGTCATAGTGGTACCATCCACTAGTCGAAGTAGGTCTTCGTCCAAAGGTTGAACAAGTGTTGAAGAATTCTTTGTAACAAGACCCCATGATGCTGCCGTGTCTGACAGTTGTGATGAATGGTTTGAAAAACCGACAAGTTGAAGATTGAGACACTTATGCAGCATATGGGAATCTTTATTCAGGAAACGTTTCGCCACACAGTGGCTTCATCAGTCCAATACAAAGAGGAAGGCGTAAGGAGAGGAGGAGAATGAGGTAATCAGTCCCTCAACCTGGAGTCGATGTGTTCAGTCCATCAATCTTGTAGAATGTACAGCATAGGGCCGTAGACGTGGCTTATATACTGTAGTGAGGTGACGTGAAGCAGATGGAGGCGGGGTCATAGTGGTACCATCCACTAGTCGAAGTAGGTCTTCGTCCAAAGGTTGAACAAGTGTTGAAGAATTCTTTGTAACAAGACCCCATGATGCTGCCGTGTCTGACAGTTGTGATGAATGGTTTGAAAAACCGACAAGTTGAAGATTGAGACACTTATGCAGCATATGGGAATCTTTATTCAGGAAACGTTTCGCCACACAGTGGCTTCATCAGTCCAATACAAAGAGGAAGGCGTAAGGAGAGGAGGAGAATGAGGTAATCAGTCCCTCAACCTGGAGTCGATGTGTTCAGTCCATCAATCTTGTAGAATGTACAGCATAGGGCCGTAGACGTGGCTTATATACTGTAGTGCTTAACGTCACCTCACTACAGTATATAAGCCACGTCTACGGCCCTATGCTGTACGTTCTACAAGATTGATGGACTGAACACATCGACTCCAGGTTGAGGGACTGATTACCTCATTCTCCTCCTCTCCTTACGCCTTCCTCTTTGTATTGGACTGATGAAGCCACTGTGTGGCGAAACGTTTCCTGAATAAAGATTCCCATATGCTGCATAAGTGTCTCAATCTTCAACTTGTCGGTTTTTCAAACCATTCATCACAACTGTCAGACACGGCAGCATCATGGGGTCTTGTTACAAAGAATTCTTCAACACTTGTTCAACCTTTGGACGAAGACCTACTTCGACTAGTGGATGGTACCACTATGACCCCGCCTCCATCTGCTTCACGTCACCTCACTACAGTATATAAGCCACGTCTACGGCCCTATGCTGTACATTCTACAAGATTGATGGACTGAACACATCGACTCCAGGTTGAGGGACTGATTACCTCATTCTCCTCCTCTCCTTACGCCTTCCTCTTTGTATTGGACTGATGAAGCCACTGTGTGGCGAAACGTTTCCTGAATAAAGATTCCCATATGCTGAATAAGTGTCTCAATCTTCAACTTGTCGGTTTTTCAAACCATTCATCACAACTGTCAGACACGGCAGCATCATGGGGTCTTGTTACAAAGAATTCTTCAACACTTGTTCAACCTTTGGACGAAGACCTACTTCGACTAGTGGATGGTACCACTATGACCCCGCCTCCATCTGCTTCACGTCACCTCACTACAGTATATAAGCCACGTCTACGGCCCTATGCTGTACATTCTACAAGATTGATGGACTGAACACATCGACTCCAGGTTGAGGGACTGATTACCTCATTCTCCTCCTCTCCTTACGCCTTCCTCTTTGTATTGGACTGATGAAGCCACTGTGTGGCGAAACGTTTCCTGAATAAAGATTCCCATATGCTGCATAAGTGTCTCAATCTTCAACTTGTCGGTTTTTCAAACCATTCATCACAACTGTCAGACACGGCAGCATCATGGGGTCTTGTTACAAAGAATTCTTCAACACTTGTTCAACCTTTGGACGAAGACCTACTTCGACTAGTGGATGGTACCACTATGACCCCGCCTCCATCTGCTTCACGTCACCTCACTACAGTATATAAGCCACGTCTACGGCCCTATGCTGTACATTCTACAAGATTGATGGACTGAACACATCGACTCCAGGTTGAGGGACTGATTACCTCATTCTCCTCCTCTCCTTACGCCTTCCTCTTTGTATTGGACTGATGAAGCCACTGTGTGGCGAAACGTTTCCTGAATAAAGATTCCCATATGCTGCATAAGTGTCTCAATCTTCAACTTGTCGGTTTTTCAAACCATTCATCACAACTGTCAGACACGGCAGCATCATGGGGTCTTGTTACAAAGAATTCTTCAACACTTGTTCAACCTTTGGACGAAGACCTACTTCGACTAGTGGATGGTACCACTATGACCCCACCTCCATCTGCTTCACGTCACCTCACTACAGTATATAAGCCACGTCTACGGCCCTATGCTGTACATTCTACAAGATTGATGGACTGAACACATCGACTCCAGGTTGAGGGACTGATTACCTCATTCTCCTCCTCTCCTTACGCCTTCCTCTTTGTATTGGACTGATGAAGCCACTGTGTGGCGAAACGTTTCCTGAATAAAGATTCCCATATGCTGCATAAGTGTCTCAATCTTCAACTTGTCGGTTTTTCAAACCATTCATCACAACTGTCAGACACGGCAGCATCATGGGGTCTTGTTACAAAGAATTCTTCAACACTTGTTCAACCTTTGGACGAAGACCTACTTCGACTAGTGGATGGTACCACTATGACCCCGCCTCCATCTGCTTCACGTCACCTCACTACAGTATATAAGCCACGTCTACGGCCCTATGCTGTACATTCTACAAGATTGATGGACTGAACACATCGACTCCAGGTTGAGGGACTGATTACCTCATTCTCCTCCTCTCCTTACGCCTTCCTCTTTGTATTGGACTGATGAAGCCACTGTGTGGCGAAACGTTTCCTGAATAAAGATTCCCATATGCTGCATAAGTGTCTCAATCTTCACCTTGTACCTAGTTCAGCCATCAAAACTTTGGAGCCCGGTCCCTGGACCCATTGTGTACCTCTGTAAGCTGTAAATACCTTTGTAACTTGTCATGATTGTGACTAGACCTACCTGGAGTTCATTACCTTTGTAAATTGTGAGTTCATTACCTTTGTAAATTGTGAATTCATTACCTCTGTAACTTGCTCAGCTATCAAAACTTTGAGGCCCAGTCCCTGGACCCATTATGTACCTCTGTAATCTTTTGACTACCGCCCACAGGATGGGTATGGGGTGCATAATAAACATATTAAACTAACTAACTCCGTGTACGATATCGCTTCTGCGGTCTGAATGATATTCTACTGCCTTGGATTAAACTCTAACAGTTTAATATCTATTATACACCTCATATCCATGCTATGGGTGGTTGTCAAAAGATTACAGACACATAATGGGTGCAGGAACTGTACCACATCAATAACCACTTGTTATATCACTCCTGGAACCTGTCCAGGCTTTCCCGGAGGCTACGTTTATTCAGGTATACACAAATACAGTTACATAGATTATCATACATAGCAACATATGTGTAGTGAACCTAGGATAACCCCAAAAAAAGTCAAAGTGACTTATTTCCACTGGAGTCTCCTCGTAAATTTGCATCCGTCATCTGGACACTAAATTTGCATCCGTCATCTGGACACTTAACATTAAAGAATAGTTTCTTCTTTTTACCACATGTGGTAATGTATTTCAGAGTATTGATTGTGTCATCAGCAATGATCTCGCTCTTCTCACCACTTCGGTTTGCGTGCCGCCAGCAGTAATAGCTTGGTTGACCAGGCCCTGATCCACCGTGAGGCCTCGTCATGGACCGGGCCGCGGGGGCGTTGACCCCCGGAACACCCTCTAGGTATACTCCAGGTATACCACTGAAGCAAAGCAAATCTAACTTTCGGGTCATTCCTGTGCTAGAGTGATCAAAATTAGCTACGAATTGTTTCAGAGCTGTCGTTAAGGTAGATATCCACTCTCGTCCTCCCTTAATACTGTAAATACATAGTTTCTGTAACTCAGGCTCAGTGAATAAACACCTAGTGTAGTGAATGAATATGTATTGAATAAATAAGCAATGTAATATGAGTAATTCATCAAGAATATACTGAGACATGTTCAGGAGTGTAACAGGAGTTAAAACGCATTAAGTGTATGACGAGTCACGCTTCTTGATGCTCGTTATTCTAAAAGTTCCAACAATTTTGTATCAAATCTCCAGCAAATTCGATTTCATTGAATATACCTTATTTAGTGTACTAGTGCTCTTATTTGATTGTAATAAATAACTAGGATAGTAAAACAAAATGATAAATTGCTTGCTATTATTGTGCAAACGGTAGCATTAAGTTTTTACAAGGAGTAACTGTCTTAGTTGGAATATGAGGTATGAGTTCTGGAGGTAAAGCTTAAAACAATATTGATGCTCTACTGTATGTTGTATGTATGTAGTAGATTCGCCGGTCTTGTCCAGGTCCGGGTCTTTTACAGATGGTGACCCGGAGTCGGCCCCCCTGGGTGGGGGGTTTCGCTCATCTGTCATCTGTGGTCCCTCCGGCTGAAGGGTGGGGGAGTCTTTTTTCTTCTTCCTCTTGCTCTAGTCACATCTTGGTAAGCACGCGTCCTCTTGAGTCTGGACACTTGCCGTCCCAGCTGGTGTCATCTTGAATCTTCGGACACTTGCCGTCCCAGCTGGTGTCATCTTGAGTCTTCGGACACTTGCCGTCCCAGCTGGTGTCATCTTGAGTCTTCAGACACTTGCCGTTCCAGCTGGTGTCATCTTGAATCTTCGGACACTTGCCGTCCCAGCTGGTGTCATCTTGAGTCTTCAGACACTTGCCGTTCCAGCTGGTGTGATCTTGAATCTTCAGACACTTGCCGTCCCAGCTGGTGTCATCTTGAGTCTTCAGACACTTGCCGTTCCAGCTGGTGTGATCTTGAATCTTCGGACACTTGCCGTCCCAGCTGGTGTGATCTTGAGTCTTCGGACACTTGCCGTCCCAGCTGGTATCATCTTGCGTCTTCGGACACTTGCCGTCCCAGCTGGTGTGATCTTGAGTCTTCGGACACTTGCCGTCCCAGTTGGTGTCATCTTGAGTCTTCGGACACTTGCCGTTCCAGCTGGTGTCATCTTGAATCTTCGGACACTTGCCGTCCCAGTTGGTGTCATCTTGAGTCTTCGGACACTTGCCGTTCCAGCTGGTGTCATCTTGAATCTTCGGACACCTGCCATTCCAGCTGGTTTGATCTTGAATCTTCGGACACTTGCCGTCCCAGCTGGTGTGATCTTGAACCTTCGGACACCTGCCGTCCCAGCTGGTGTCATCTTGAATCTTCAGACACTTGCCGTTCCAGCTGGTGTGATCTTGAATCTTCGGATACTTGCCGTTCCAGATGATGTGATCTTGAATCTTCGGACACTTGCCGTCCCAGCTGGTGTCATCTTGAGTCTTCAGACGCTTGTCGTTCCAGTTGGTGTAATCTTAAATCTTCGGACACTTGCCGTCCCAGCTGGTGTGATCTTGAATCTTCGGACACTTGCCGTCCCAGCTGGTGTGATCTTGAATCTTCGGACACTTGCCGTCCCAGCTGGTGTGATCTTGATTATTATTATTATAATCAAAAAGAAGCGCTAAGCCACAAGGGCTATACAGCGCGGTGTGATCTTGAGTCGGTCGTTGTGGCATGGGCTGAGTGCAGGTCGGCTTCAGGCTGTTGTACCATGCCAGAAACAAATATAGGCCACCATTGTTGTTTTGTAATTGGGATGGTACAGGGGTGAAGGAAGTGTGAGATATTAAAGAATGGAGGGCGGCAGTAGCAGTGGGCCCCGTCGAGATCTCTTCACTACTGTATGTTGAACTATATATGAGTTTAGTAGAAACAAAAATTGAAGCTGCTGTTTTGACAAGTTTTTGAAGTCAGTAAAGTGTGTAGCTATCTAGCAAACTTAAATATCTAGTGTAAAATGGGTTTTCTTACTAAGAGAGCAGTGAAAACAGGACTGAGAAATAACTCCCAGGGTCTACCTGCAGCGTCAGCCATACTTCCCAATTTGTTTGAGATTAGTTTCCATTATCACTGCGTAGAAGCATTATTGCCAAGTGAATATATTAGTATTAGGTAAACAATAAGTTAATAAGAATTTTCTGTATTTTAAGTAGAGATTTTGTCTAGCCTTATCCTAGCCTATCCATGTTAATATTTTTATAGCCTTATCCTAGCCTATCCATGTAAGCATCTTTTTTTTAATTCCCTTTGCCTATGTTTTTTGTACCCTTTTGTACATTTCCAGTTACGTTCTAATTTTTTGGATGACTTAACCTGATTGAGCATGACATGTTAGATGATCATGTATATTGCCTCACAATGGTGATAAATTGTCACTTACTTCTAAGTCAGTGTTGTCATTTTTGTGCGTTCTAGGAAGAGATTTTTTGTGGCTTGCGTTATATTTTTTGTAAGAAAATAGCGGCGACCAAGTGGCCGAAGAAAAAGCCAACTTTGACCGAGCTTTATGTTAGTGAGTGAAAGAAGAGTGAGGCCAAATCCTAGTGAGATTCCTGTGCTACATGAACCTCAAATTAATTTCTATGGTAAACGAACCTTTGTTAGATTTCTGTGGAAAAACGAATCCTTGTTAGATTCCTGTGGTAAACGAACCCTTGTTAAATTCATGTGGTAAATGAACCCTTTAAATTTCTGCGGTAAACGAATCCTTGTTAGATTCCTATGGACAACGAATCCTTGTTAGATTCTTGTGGAAAACGAACCCTTGTTAGACTCCTATGGAAAACGAACCCTTGTTAGATTCCTTTGGTAAATGAACCCCAGGGGCGGATCTACTATGAAACTAATGAACCTTAAGCTTCAGGACCCCTAATCCTAGAGGGGCCCCAGAAGCGACTTTAGCTCATATACAATACAATACAATACCTTATTTGGACATGATACATAGTTGCACAAGGAATTATAGTTGGGTGTACATGCCAAGAGTCCCTTGTATGCAGAGCCTTATGGGCAGGCTTAAAATTAACTTAAGATTAGCTAAGCAATGATATATTCAGTGGTAAAAATTACAGTAAATAAAATACAACATGAAGTACAAATGAATATTTTAAGCAATGAAATTTGAACCTTTCAATTAAGAGGCATTATAGTTGTACAAGTTTGTAGCACAACAATGTATAATATATAAAAAATTATCAATATACTATTTGTAGCGCAGAAATAGGTCACATGGTCATTAGATGAGTTACTGTGCATTCAAGAGAATGGATTATTCTATTAGGTAATGTAATTAAAATTTTTGGGTCTACTGTATGAGAAGGGGTTGCGAAAGGGCCCCTATAACAGTTCAAGCTTCAGGGCCCCAAAAATGTAGATCCGCCACTGACGAACCCTAGTTAAATTCCTGTGGAAAACGAACCAAAGGTAAATTCCTGTGGTAAACGAATCCTAGTTAGATTCCTGTGGTAAACGAACCCTAGTTAGATTCCTGTGGTAAGTGAAGAACAGAAACATACTGGCAAAAAAAAAAAATAGTCCTCGACCAACAGGGAAGTGATGATAGTATTACATAATTAAATTGCATGTTAAAACTTCTGGAAATCATATGGATGGCCTGTACTTGCGCAAGGGGATGTGATATCTAGTAGGAAGAATGTAGAAAAAAAATAATGATAATCTCAACTAGTCTTTGAGTAAATGTTAAACTTGCAGTACAATATTAATTTATAAATATAGTTTTATAATTTTATAACCCTAGTTCTCATATCAAGTTTATAAGTTTTTGTCATTAAACTCTTTTGAGTCAGATATACGAGGCTCGTGGAAGATAAGATAAGATTTCGTTCGGATTTTTATCCCCGGTGGGTAATCAAGTTTTACTAGAGTCGACAGTATGGTAAGATGCCTACCACTAATAGTACAGGTGAAACTACTCTGAAAACTAGGGTAGTTATGTCAAATGCTTAGGCCTTCCTGCTAAGGCCCATCTACGAACATTTCCCAGTGAACAGGAAGTAGTGGCAGTATTTTTTTTGTATTAATGACTGAGGAAATTCCCCCTTTCCTTTTTTGTCTTTACCCCGACTTTAGCCTGCGGGAGTATGGCCACTATAGCTTTATATGCTGATGGAACTGGGGTGGCCGTTCTTTTCACCACTACTAACGTTCTTTAAACGTCTAGGAGTACTTCCAGCCGTTTAGACGTCCTTGATATCAAAACAGACCTCCTCTGCTCATGATATTCCTGGTCACGTTTGTCCTGATGAAGGAAAAGATGGCCCTGAAGTTATCTGTGTTTGTGGCCTCGGAGAAGCGGACGACAAAGTGGCGGCCATGACGAACAGCCACATCCCTGTAGAGCCCTGCGATGAACTCCCGACCTTGGCACTCATCATTCTCTGAACCTGCAGGCATAGTTGAAGAACATAACACAGTGGTGTAATGAGCACTGTTCAGTAGCACAAACGAACTCGTATGAAGAAAAAATCATAATTAAAATGTGTTCTCTATATTTTGGCTTCACTACTGAAGAAGGCCTCTCTGTGAGGCCGAAATATATAGTATTTCAGTAGGTCTACTAGATAATACTAGGCCCAATTCACGCAACCATTCCCAAACATAGAAAATATGAAGCACTGTTGTAGGCCTCCTAGCTCACACTAGGCCCTACTCACATTCATTTATTCCTACTTATAAGACCATAAGAAAATCGTTTACTGTTGCAGGCGTACTGGTTCATACATGATACATTTCACACCCAGTCATCCTCACTCATAAAAACAAGAAAAAAGGGATCACTGCAGTTGGCTTACTGGCTCATACTAGGCAGATCTACCTTCACCCAAACATTCTCACTCGTACATCCGTGCAATTCTTACAGCTTCCCAAAGTATTTGCTTCACTGACTACTTGGCAGGTTGTTCCACTCATCTACCTTGGAAAGTAAACGGTAGATGCAGAGACACACTGTATGGAAGAGGAATAGGAAATCTCGCAAATCAAGAACTGGTAAATGATGAACAAGAGAAGGGGTAGTGGATCATGATAAGGAGAGTGATCATACCAGACATGGGACTCGAAGAAACAGCCTGGGTATACTTACCCTTATAATTTGGAAGGAAATCCTTGATCGAGTGGTGCTGGATTTTCCAATGAAAGATATCAGTTTTATTGAGTAGGAGTATAACTGGGGTGGCCTCGAAGGGGGGATACTGTAGCAGCTCCTCGAAAATGTCTAGACTCTCCTGCACACGATTCTTGTCCTGTGGAAAAGGAAGAAGTGAGAGCAGAATGATTTGAGATGCGGGAGGGAGGGTAAGAAGGAAGAGATGAGAGGGAATTAGTACTGGCGATGTGGGAGAGAAGGGAAGAAGGGAGATATGAGAGGAAAGCTGATATAATAGAGGGGAAGGGCAGCGTGAGAGTGACAGAGAGACAAGAGGAAGATCGAACTTACCACTATCTAATTTTCTGGTGCTACAATTAGAACTATTTTGACGGCGTCCATGGAGGCGCTTCATGCGAGAGAACGTGAGGAAGTGTCAATGTGAGGTAGGATCATCACCTACACAACTCTAGTTTCTGACATGGGCGACTCCAGTTTTATATGGGATGGGCTTAGGGGTGGTGGGCAGGATGGAAGAGGGGGCTAAGAGACTTGTGGTGAAAACCTAATATGTAATACCGACAATTTATCCCCTTGGACTCTAGGGGATCATTTCGACTGATACTTGCCTCTGTGGCCTCCTCGACGCGTTGATCGTACTCTGAAAGCGAGGCCAGGAGGAGTATAGTTGTCGGATGTTGTTGATTAACCCACATAGTGCGTTCTGGCCTCTGACCCCCCATGTCGTGCATGGTTATACGGAGATCCCCGAGGTCGTATGTTGAGGTAAATGAGCCCTTCGTCGGGAAGCGCATGCGCAGGATGTCCTCAATATTAGGTACATAGTTCTCATCGAGGATTCTCTCTGCACTGGTAATGAAGTACTGTGCGTTGGTCATCAGGTGATACTCGTTACCCCTTAAATACACCTCCTGCACGCCAGGATCCTCCCATAGTACTCTTATCTGCTCCACCAGACAAGGATCTATTTGGGCGTCTTCCTGCAGGTACTCCTTCAGAAGTTCCATATTAGCAAACCTCTGAGCAGCGTCCTGAGCCTCGTGTGTAGCCTGAAGAACGCCGAAGGTGCTCATGGCGTTAACTATTTTGTTGAGACTCTCCAGTAGATTGTGACGAATGTGGGGCTGGTGTCTGTCAAAATAAGAACTAAAGTTAAACTCTGTCCATCATTTAGGAAGGGCACAGACCAAATGTTAACACTGAAGCATGTAAGTGTGCAGTACTTGGATAAGGGTAAAGAGCTGTGTGTTGCATTTATGGATTTAGAAAAGGCATATGATAGTAATGGAAAGGGGAACCATGGGGCATATGTCGCAAATGTATTGAATTGTAGGAAAGTTACTAAAAGTAGTTAAGAATTTTATGTAGAGAGTGAGACGCAGGTTATGGTATGTAGAAAGGAAGGGGGACAGGAATGCGTGATGCTGTTTAGCACATTAATACATGGGGTTGTAAAAGAAGTGAAGGTTAAGGTGTCGGGAGAGGTGTGGGATTAAAAGATGTTGGATTGAAATACAAAGCGGGAGTTATCACAGTTGCTCTTTGCTAATGACAGCTCTTTTGGGGGATTCTGGAAACAAGTTGCTAAGGTTGGCAGACGAGTTTGTGAGGGATATGTAAAAGAAAGAAATCAAAAGTGAATACAGAAAAGAGAAACAAAAAATCTAAGAAATAACAAATCGAATATCAGACTGGAGGAAGAAAGTATGGCGGAAGTGGATGTATTTAGATATTTGGGAGTGGATAGGAAGGACGTGGTAAAACATAGAAGAGAGGGGGAAAGAAGGCGGTACGTTGCGGTATCTGTGGAAAGAAAGTTGCTGTATGAAGGTACCAACAGTTTTACGTGGGTGTGAGGCATGAGTTCTGGGAGCTGCAGCGAGGAGGCTAGAGGCGCTGGAGATGTTTGAGAACGTGTGGTGTGAATATTATGTAAAGTAAAAGGGCACAAGTGCAACTAATGTGACATTTTATTGTGGCCACGTTTCGCTCTCCAGGAGCTTTATCAATGGCTTGATAAAGCTCCTGGAGAGCGAAACGTTGCCACAATAAAATGTCACATTAGTTGCACTTGTGTCCTTTTACTTTACATATTGTCGGTAATTCTACCAACTTTATTACAATGTGTGAATATTATGTAGAGAATTTGGAGAATAAAAAGTAAAAGGCTATGAGGGGCAACCTATGATATAATTCAGGGGGCTGAAAAGGGCTTTGGTCATGTAGAGAGAATGGACAGGAATAGGATGAAGAATAGAGTGCATAAATTTGGGGCTGTATGTAGGAGGGGTAAGGGTCATCCCGGCAGCGGTTGGAGGAAGGGGGTTAAACGAGGCTAAAGCTTTAGTTTTAGGGGTAAGAGGTTCCAGCAAGTTTGTGTGAGCGTGTTAAATAGCAGTACGTGGAGACAGGTTGCTCTAAGTGGACGTGCAGTTGAAGTGTGAGCAGTGTAACTTTTATGAAGGATTTAAGGAAAACTGGTTAGTCACACTTGAGTCCTGGAGGACGGAAGGGTAGTGCCTGCACCCTGAAGGAGGGGTGGCGATGTTGCAATAAAAGGGTAATCTGATTGTGATGTAAACACATTTCTGACAAGACAACAGTTCAGTGAATGACTGTAAAAATGTTTTCCTCTTTGGGACAGCGTGCCTTGGCGGAAGACGGCAGACGAGGTGAAAGAAATATTATTATCGTTATATACCATAAAGCTCTAAACCCGTAGAAGTATGTGACAATAAAAACCAGTTGGCGGAAGACGGCAGACGAGGTGAAAGAAATATTATTATCGTTATATACCATAAAGCTCTAAACCCGTAGAAGTATGTGACAATAAAAACCAGTGAATAAGGCAAATGAAAGCAAAGCCACTTGATAAAGTATATGATGTGGAAAGTGCTCGAGGGCCGGGTCCCAAATCTGCACATTGCTATAACAACATACTGGAGCGAGAGATATGTGAAGAAGTGCAAAATAAACCCAGTAAAAGCAGGGTTTTGGTGGTCACAATATGCGATCACTATATCAACATTCGTAGCCCCAGATTATTCAGCATCTTACCAGAAGATATCAGAAACACTGTTGGAACAAGTGTAGATGTCTTCAAGAGAAAATTGGACAAGTATCTTCACCAGGTGCTAGATCAACCAGGCTGTGATGGATATGTGGGGCAGTGGGCCTCCAGCAGCAACAGCCTGACCAAGCTAGCACCAGACGAGCCTGGCCCATGGCCGGACTCCGGAAGTAGGAAGACTCTTGAAACTCGTCAAAGGTATGTATATATGTATATATATATATATATACATAATATATATGTATAATATATATATACATAATATATATATATATAATATATATATACATAATATATATATATATAATATATATATACATAATATATATATATAATATATATACATAGTATATATATATATAATATATATATACATATATATATATATATATATATAATATATATATACATAGTATATAATGTGTGTGTGTACTCACCTAATTGTGGTTGCAGGGGTCGAGACTCAGCTCCTGGCCCCGCCTCTTCACTGACCGCTACTGGGTCCTCCCTCTCCCTGCTCCATGAACTTTATCTTACCTCGTCTTAAAACTATGTATAGTTCCTGCCTCCACTACATCACTTGCCAGACTATTCTACTTCCTAACAACTCTGTGGCTGGAGAAATACTTCCTAACATCCCTTTGACTCATCTGAGTCTTCAACTTCCAATTGTGGCCAGTTGTTTCTGTGTCCAATCTCTAGAACATCCTGTATCTGTCCACCTTATCTATTCCACGCAGTATTTTGTATGTTGTTATCATGTCACCCCTGACCCTCCTGTCCTCCAGTGTCGTCAGACCGATTTCCCTTAACCTTTCTTCGTAGGACATTCCCCTTAGCTCTGAAACCAGCACTTTCTCAAATTTCTTGACGTGCTTGACCAGGTGTGGGTTCCAAACTGGTACTGCGTACTGGTGCTGTGTGTACTCGCCTATTTGTACTCACCTATTTGTGGTTGTAGGGGTCGATTCACAGCTCATGGCCCCGCCTCTTCGCTGATTGCTACTAGGTCCTCTCTCTCCCTGCCCCATGAGCTCTATCATACCTCGCCTTAAAACTATGTATGGTTCCCGCCTCCACTACGTCACTTTCTAGACTATTCCACGGCCTGACTACTCTATGACTGAAGAAATACTTCCTAATATCCCTTTGATTCATCCGAGTCTTCAACTTCCAATTGTGACCTCTTGTGTCTGTGTCCCTTCTCTGGAACATCCCGTCTTTGTCCACCTTGTCTATTCCGCGCAGTATTTTATATGTCGTTATCATGTCTCCCCTGACCCTCCTGTCCTCCAGTGTCGTCAGGCCGATTTCCCTCAACCTTTCTTCGTGTGTGTGTGTGTGTGTGTGTGTGTGTGTGTGTGTGTGTGTGTGTGTGTGTGTGTGTGTGTGTGTGTGTGTGTGTGTGTGTGTATCTTCAGATCAATCATAGATCGCATTCAGAGATTACTCACAGGGGTCTCACTCAGAGGTCACTCCCGGAAGTCATAAGTCATGGGGGGCGCGTCACAAGTGGTGTTCCACAGGGCTCAGTGTTGGGCCCCTTGTTGTTCACAAATTATATAAACGACATAGATGAGGGAATAAATAGCTACATAAGCAAATTTGCTGATGACACCAAAATAGGCTGTCTAATTCATTCTAATGAGGACATTAGAGCACTCCAGGATTATTTGAATAGACCGATGCAGTGGTTGGAGAAGTGGCAGATGCAGTTTAATATAGACAGATGCAAAGTTCTAAATGTTGGACAGGAAAATAACCATGCCACATATAAACTACATAATGTGAAAAGGATTTAGGAATTCTGGTTAGCAGTAATCTGAAACCAAGACAACAGTGCATAAGTGTTCGCAATAAAACTAACAGAATCCTTGGCTTCATATCAAGAAGTACATATAATAGAAGTCCTCAGGTTGTTCTTCAACTCTATACATCCTTGGTCAGGCCTCATTTAGATTATGCTGCACAGTTCTGGTCACCGTATTACAGAATGGATATAAATGCTCTGGAAAACGTACAAAGGAGGATGACAAAGTTGATCTCATGTATCAAAAATCTTCCCTATGAGGAAAAATGAACAGGATGGATAATGAGAACCTTCAAAACTAGGGAGGCCAAGCCCATGATGACACTCTTCAGGTCACTTGTTCTATCTAGGCTGGAATATTGCTGCACACTAACAGCACCTTTCAAGGCAGGTGAAATTGCCGACCTAGAAAATGTACAGAGAACTTTCACGGCGCGCATAACGGAGATAAAACACCTCAATTATTGGGAGCGCTTGAGGTTCCTAAACCTGTATTCCCTGGAATGCAGGAGGGAGAGATACATGATTATATACACCTGGAAAATCCTAGAGGGACTAGTACCGAACTTGCACACGAAAATCACTCACTACGAAAGCAAAAGACTTGGCAGACGATGCACCATCCCCCCAATGAAAAGCAGGGGTGTCACTAGCACGTTAAGAGACCATACAATAAGTGTCAGGGGCCCGAGACTGTTCAACTGCCTCCCAGCACACATAAGGGGGATTACCAACAGACCCCTGGCAGTCTTCAAGCTGGCACTGGACAAGCACCTAAAGTCAGTTCCGGATCAGCCGGGCTGTGGCTCGTACGTTGGTTTGCGTGCAGCCAGCAGCAACAGCCTGGTTGATCAGGCTCTGATCCACCAGGAGGCCTGGTCACAGACCGGGCCGCGGGGGCGTTGACCCCCGGAACTCTCTCCAGGTAAACTCCAGACTGAAGACCCTGAATCTGCACTCTCTAGAAAGGCGTAGAATTAGGGGGGATATGATTGAGGTGTATGAATGGAAAACAGGAATTAATAAAGGGGATGTAAATAGTGTGCTAAAAATATCTAGCCTAGACAGGACTCGCAGCAATGGCTCTAAGCTGGAAAAATTCAGATTCAAGAAGGATATAGGAAAGCACTGGTTTGGTAACAGAGTTGTGGATGAGTGGAACAAACTCCCCCAGTACCGTCAAAGAAGCTAAGACGTGTAGTTTTAAAAATAGGTTAGATAAATACATGAGTGGGTGTGAGTTCGACCTGACTAGCTTGTGCTACTAGGTCAGATGCCGTGCTCCTTCCTTAAGTGAATGTGACCTGACCTGACTAGGTTAAGGCATTGGCTTAAGACGGTGGGGGAATTCGACCTGCCTCGCATGAGTCAGTAGGCCTGCTGCAGTGTTCCTTCTTTCTTATGTTCTTATGTCTTACCTCCTGCAATCGTCGATGGCGTATCCTCTGCCAAAGACAAGTCTCATCTGCTTCAAGAAGGTGGACTTGCCCGTGTCTGAAGCCCCCAGTACCAGTACCCTCGCCTCTTGCACAGGTGCCTGTACCAGCGCAAAAATGGGGGTCACAGCCGTTCCAAGCCGAGGTCACAGCCATCATAAGGCGAAGTCACAGCCAAACAGGGACGAGCGTACAATGAGAAAAGGAGGTATAAATATCACTACAGATCTCGGAACAATTCACAACCCTCAAACTGGAAATAAAAACTCAACAAGGTCTTGGTTTAGGAATGCTAACTCTGGTAATAGTTAACGACTGAAACGTCGTTCAGTGGTCATTATTAATTTATGCTTTGTGAAGAATCCCTTATATAATAGAATAGCGGAGCAAAATACGTAATTACATTGTAAAATAGAGGGAACTAGGGAGAAAGATGCGCTAGCACAAAAAGAGCACAAGGCGAAAATCAGTCGAAACGTAAGATGAACAAAAGTTTAAAATAGACTTGTGTGCAATTTCTTATTGCTAAATCCCCCAGCGGGCAAAACATCTAATAAACGTTCTAAGTTTTTACATGTATTTACTTCACATTTGGTGAAGAGTACAAAAAAAAAAGCACAGTACAGTGACTAGAACAACACACAAATAACACACACGAAAGAGACTGAAATATATAACGATGCTTCGGTCCGACTTCGGCCCTTGACACTAGTTACAGATGGTGTGTGGGTAATGACATACCTTACAGGGAAAACAAAAGAGAGACATAACTAAGGGAAATGACGCTCAGTGAAGTTGTTTACACTCAACACTAAATAACATCCCACTATACAATAGGGACGTGTTACTGGTAGACTTGATGTACTGACGTTAATTCCATCTTTTCACTCGTCAACAAAACTTTAAGCACAGTCAATACGGGTGAAGCGTGTGTCAAACCAATAATAATCTTGAGAACATTCTAACCTCGGCTCATCTTGAGTAATATAGAGACGAACCAATACGCTATTGGCTTCAACAGGCTCCTGGAGAGCAAAAGTAGCCGTAATAACTGTCTTATTTGTTGTTCTTGTCTTCTTTTACCCAGAAGTTATTGTAGTTCATTCCATCCATAACGACCCAAAGATTGCACAGGGGGCCACTACATTCACACTGCTGTGCGTGAGACCACTACAAGCTCACCCTACTGTGCATGGGATCACTACATATCCACCCTGCTGTGCATGGGGCCACTACAGACTGACCTTGCTGTATATGGGATCACTTCAGACTCACTCTGCTGTGCATTGGACCACTACAGACTCACCCTGCTGTGCATGGGACCACTACAATCACCCTTCTGTGCATGGGACCACTACAGACTCACCCTGCTGTGCATGAGATCACCTACAGGCTCACTCTCCTGTGCATGGGACCACCTACAGGCTCACCCTCCTGTGCATGGGACCACTACAGGCTCATCCTGCTGTGCATGGGACCACTATACATTCACCCTGCTGTACCTGGGACCACAACAGACTCACTCTGCTGTGCATGGTCCACTACAGACTGACCCTGCTATACATGGGACCACTACAGACTCGCCCAACTGTGCTTGGGACCACTACAGACTCTGCTGTGCATAGAACCACTGCAGACTGACCCTGCTGTACATGGGACCACTACAGACCCACCCTACTGTGCATGGGACCACTACAGACTCACCCTAAAAATGAGGCTGCTGCCATGTTCGTGGCTCTCAAAGATGGTACACGATCTTAACCGCCAGAGAACATTTAAGATGACCTGCCAGATTCTGCTTAGCACTGACCTCCTGTGACCGGCGTTAGACTCATTGCCGTCATTATCCTGTAAGAGATGATGATGTCAAAGTATAACCTCCTTATTCTTAGAGGCTGACAGACTGGAGAAACTAAAAGACTATGATACGGGAAACGTGGGGTTAGGAGCTGGGAGCCTAACTGATCTAGATTCTAGAAGAATCTCTAGGAGGCTGGTTGAGTTATAATAAGAGCAAGAATATGAGCAATTTAATTCACACTCATAATTTTTACCCTGCTATATGAAAAAAAGGTAATTTTGCAGCGAGTGGCTTTAAGAAAATCAGCCATTCTTGGTGTAATCAGTGAGCATCAAAGTCCTTGTGAAAAAGGACTCTAACCAAAGATAAATACGACAAACATAAGAGAGCTTTTAAGCATATAGACGACAGTTCACATGTCTAAGAATCGTATTCAAAATATTAATTTATTGCCTCTATCCAATTTTAACATTTTCACAAGGCTAGTGCGTCGTATGACCCATACATGTTTGGCGTTTGCTCTCGAATATATTAATAACAATAACAAAAATAGTAATGGAAGGCCAGTGGAAACCTGGCATTATCACTACCTTAACTTCGAGATCACAGTAGTATTTGTTTTGCAATGTTTTACACAGCTGACACTGAGTGTTCAACCCTGCCACGATTTCACCACTGATTGATTTCCAGCTACTTCATTATTCTGCATATGTCTTATACCATGTCCTCCACGTATCTACTTCACTCTTACATTACCTAATTTTGTATATTAGATTCATATGTAAAAATATAATTCACTATGGTCGAGCCTTTATTCTTTCTGATCTCGTCTGGGAACCTACTCAGTAAAGCACCCTGCTAATGAGAATCGTGAGAATGATGTACATAGCCTATGTTAGGTCCTTAATTGATTATGCTGCTCCCATGTTGATATTAGCTAGAGAAAGTTCTCTCCGACCCTTGGAGTTAATGCAAAATGAAGCTCTCAGAATTATTCTTGGGTGTCCCAAATCTACAAAGGTTCTTAATATGAGGAAGGAGCTTGGTATTTCTAGTATCAGTGATGGAATTGTTAGGTAAGACACATATGCAACAGTTAGGTATCTTTATTTCGAAACGTTTCGCCTACACAGTAGGCTTCTTCAGTCGAGTACAGAAAAGTTGATAGAAGCAGAAGATACTTGAAGACGATGTAATCAGTCCATCACCCTTAAAGTTTTGAGGTGGTCAGTCCCTCAGTCTGGAGAAGAGCATTGTTCCATAGAATGAAACAATATGGAGAGGAAGTGACAGGACGGAGCCTTATATAGCGCCAAGAGGCGAGACGTAGGTCACTAGAAGAGGTAAGAACTCAAATGTTGGGAGGTCAACCTCTACTAGTGAGAACGGCTGGATTTGAGAGGGACCTGACCTCCCAACATCTGAGTTCTTACCTCTTCTAGTGACCTACGTCTCACCTCTTGGCGCTATATAAGGCTCCGTCCTGTCACTTCCTCTCCATATTGTTTCATTCTATGGAACAATGCTCTTCTCCAGACTGAGGGACTGACCACCTCAAAACTTTAAGGGTGATGGACTGATTACATCGTCTTCAAGCATCTTCTGCTTCTATCAACTTTTCTGTACTCGACTGAAGAAGCCTACTGTGTAGGCGAAACGTTTCGAAATAAAGATACCTAACTGTTGCATATGTGTCTTACCTAACAACCTGTCGGTATTTTATACCATTTTAATGTTCAGTGATGGAATTGTTGAGATAACACTGTACTCGGTATTAGAATGTTAAGAAATGAACTAGACACTGTCACAATGAATCTTACTAAATGTCTTACTAAACGAGCAATTGCATTAAGTTTTATTTATTTATTTTTATTTATTTATTTATTATAAATTTGTGCACACATACAGAGGTACAAAAAAATACAGATAAGAGCAGTATGCCAAAGCCACTTATACTATGCATAGCATTACGGGCTGGCTTAAAATTAACTTAAGATTAATTAAGCAATGATGAAGTCAGTGATAAAACATTAATGTAAACAGATTACTATAAAGCACAAGTGAGTATTACAAAGACAGGTCATATGAAGGATTCTGTTAGGTAGTGTATTTAAAAAATAATAAAGTTAGATTGGGTTTTAGGTTTAACATTTATGTGATATAATTGTGAGAAACATTTAAGATATACAATTTATAAGGTTCAGTTATTCAGTATTTATTTGGTTTTGGGTGAGTAAGTGATCTTTGAGTAGAGACTTGAATTTATAAACAGGAAGTGTTTCTTTTATATTTACAGGTAATGAATTCCAGATTTTAGGGCCTTTTATGTGCATTGAGTTTTTGCATAGTGTGAGATGAACACGAGGAACATCAAAGAGTGATCTGTGCCTTGTGTTATGGTCATGTGTTCTGTTGAGGTTGGCAAGGAGATGTTTGAGGGGAGGGTTAATATCAGAGTTAAGTGTTCTATGTATGTAATAGGTGCAGTAATAAGTATGGATGTTTTGTATGGTGAGTAGGTTTAGTGTATTGAATATTGGTGGAGTGTGCTGCCTGTAGTGAGAATTTGTTATCATTCTAACTGCAGCCTTTTGTTGGGTAATTAGTGGTCTGAGATGGTTAACTGTTGTTGAGCCCCATGCACAAATTCCATAGGTGAGATAGGGGTAAATAAGAGAGTGATATAGGGCCAGGAGGGCTGACTGTGGAACATAGTACCGTATCTTCGATAGTATGCCTACAGTCTTGGAAATTTTCTTAGAAATTTGTTGTATATGTGTATGAAATTTGAGTCTATTATCAAGGTGGATTCCTAAGAATTTTCCCTCTGTTAGCTTTGTGATAGGTGATCCGTTTATCATTATGTTAAGAGGGACATCTGTAGCTCTGTTACCAAACTGAATGAAGTAGGTTTTGTCAATGTTTAGTGTAAGTTTGTTAGTCCTCATCCAGGTAGATATTTTCTGTAATTCGGTATTTACAGTATTGGCTAGTGTGACTGGGCTCGGGTGAGAGAAGACGTATGTAGTGTCATCTGCAAATAGTGTGGGTTTGAGTAATTGCGAAGCATTTGGAAGGTCATTTATGTATAGGAGAAAGAGAAGAGGGCCAAGGACACTTCCCTGTGGGACACCAACTGTAATTGGTTGCGCAGAAGAGTTTGCCCCATTTGCGTACACATATTGGCTTCTGTTGCTGAGGTATGACTTGAGGTAATTGAGGGAGTGCCCTCTTATACCATAGTGTGACAATTTTACGTGGAGCAAGTCATGGTCAACTGTATCAAAAGCTTTACGTAAGTCAATGAAGATCCCCAGTGGGACTTCTTTTTTCTCTATTGCAGTGTATATATGTTCTAGCATGTGTATAATAGCATCATTAGTATTTTTATTAGGCCTGAATCCAAATTGGCAGGGGTTGAGTATGTTCTGGGAGATAAGGTAGGAGTAGATTCGTTTATGAATTAGTTTTTCAAAGATTTTTGAGAGAGGGTGTAAGTTGGATATTGGCCTATAGTTATTCAACTCTGTTTGGTCTCCTCCTTTGTGGATCGGGGTGACCCTTGCTATTCTGAGTACTGTAGGGAAGGTGGAGGATTCAATGGATTTGTTAAAGAGTGTTGCAATGATTGGAGATAGCACTTGTGACACTTTTTTATATATAAAGGGTGGTAAGGTACTTAAATCTCCTGCCTTGTTTTTTAGTGCATTGATAATAAGGGAGACTTCGTATGGGTTAGTCGGAGCTAGGAACAGTGTGTTCGGGTAGTTGCCGGTGAGGTAGTTATTTGGTGGGGTATCTGAGCTTGGGATTTTATGGGCAAGGTTTTGTCCTATAGTGGAGAAGAAATCATTGAGTCTGTTTGCTGTTTCTGTTGGTGGGAGTTGGGGTTCATCTGATTTTGCTAATTTTATTTCGCTATTTCGTGATATCTTTTTTGTTCCCAGAATTTCAGATAGTGTTTTCCAGGTCTTTTTTATATCACCTCGTAAGTTGGATAATCTGTTCTCATAATACAATTTTTTTGCCCTTCTTATCAGGCTGGTTAGGATTGACGAGTAACGTTTTGTTTGGTCTCTGGTTATGTGACCCATTCTGTACTGTTTTTCATATTGGTGTTTTGTATTTATGGATTTGAGAATGCTGGGTGTTAGCCAGGGACTGTTCAGTCTCTTTGCTGTCATCTGTTTAGTTTTTTTAGGGCAGTGCTTGTTATAGAGGTATTGGGTCTTTTTTAGAAAATTATTAATACATTCGTCAATATCTGTATAGATTTCTAGCTCAGTGTGCCAATCAATGTTTGCTAATGCTGTTGCGAAGTTATTAATGGCTGCCTCATTGTGAAGTCTGAAGGTGACTTTAGTAGTGTCTTGGGGTAGTTTACCAAGAGTTGTTATGAGGAAAGTAGGGTAGTGGTCTGTGGTATTATCTGTAATTATGCCTGATTTTAAAGGGGATATGGTGTTGGTCCAGATGTGGTCAAGTAGGGAAACACTAGTCTCTGTAACTCTTGTAGGTTTTGTTACTGTTGGTAGTAACATACAGTTACTCATTGTGTTTGTGAACTGTATCACTGTAGGCAACAAGAGCATTTCACCCCTCCATGGAAGATGTGTTCATTTAATATCACATACCTGCAAGTCCCTCCCAAGAAGCTCATTGCTAGTAATCCCTTCCTTAAATCACTTGTTAAAGCAAATACTCAAGAAGAAATTTCTGGCCTAGCTGGTAGTAATAAGTTATCACAAGTTATGTACACTGTTGGATCTAAACAGGAGTCTTCTGGCAGGGCTGCATCTGCTCTTGTTACCACTTCCCTAGTTAAGAACCATAATAAACTTGTTGAACTAGGCGTCTATACCGCAAATTGAATTGTCAAGATATGTTATTAATGAAAATAAGATACCAGATATACTAAGTAAATTTCCTAAATTTGTTTGTAACAGATAAGTGAACTGTAGATATAAACCCATATGTACACATGTTAACCCTTTTGGGACCTAGTTCCTGGGCCTTTTGTGTATCCATATGCTCTTGCGCTACCGTCCACAGGATGGATGTGGGGTGCACAATAAACTAGCCACTTATAATATAATAATAATAATAATAATAATAATAATAATAATAATAATAATAATAATAATAATATCTTTATTTACTGCAAGTACATGTACAAGGTATACAGGCCTAGCTGAAATCAGTGACATACTACTATATAGAAATCCCTTGTTATGCTCAGCATTTCGGGCAAATTAGGTCAGTGTCCCAGGATGCGACCCACACCAGTCGACTAACACCTAGGTACCCATTTTACTGATGGGGAACATAGACAACAGGTGGAAAGAAACACGCCCAATGTTTCTATTCTGGCTGGGAATCGAACCCAGGCCCTCGCCGTGTGAAAGTGAGAGCGTTGGCCACCAGTAACTAACTAAATAAATATTGGGTATTGCCAATAACTCGTAAAGTATAAACTTCATTGAGTTCTTTGCTTTTAATGAGCTTGTATTACTCATTATAATGATCTAACTGGATTATTTTACCTAACATATCTTTTTCTTTGTTCCTGATTTGACATAATAATCATAAAAACGAGAATACAAATATACTTACCGACTCCATACCCGCATAATTGTTGCACAGAGCATTAAATCTGTTAGCACACCGCCTCTTAGTAACTCAGATACTTGCT
This sequence comes from Cherax quadricarinatus, assembly GCF_038502225.1. Taxonomy (NCBI): domain Eukaryota; kingdom Metazoa; phylum Arthropoda; class Malacostraca; order Decapoda; family Parastacidae; genus Cherax; species Cherax quadricarinatus. The sequence continues at coordinate 29,349 of NW_027197244.1, read as the reverse complement.
TGAAGCCAGAGACGGGCATGGTTTTGAATTTTCATCGCTGACCACTCAAGAGCGTAGGCTCTAATGTTATCGGGAAGAAAATATCAAAATACATCGTATGCAGGACTCAAGCGATGACAGAACTGACCCACCATCCAGCAAGAACTTGGCGCAGTCGGAGAGATAAGACAGGAAGTCCCAGTTGCCACACGTAGTCTTAACTTCTAAGGAGTACCTTCGACTATATTAAGGAAAGGAGACTTCAGTTGTCAATGAACTATTTCAATAATGGTTTATAAACAAAAACGGAAAATATGATCACACGCTAAACGCATCTGGGTTATTCATCGCAAGGAGTGGCACAAGCGCGAATCTCTAAGAACATAAGAATGGAGGAACACTGCAGAAGGCCTACTGGCCCATAATCAATCGCGTGAAACGCATTATTTTTAACTGTGCTAACCAATTGGTTCAGGCTCAAGTAAATACTCTGCGAATCACATTAATATTAACGTATGTCTAAACTGTATCTTGTTTGCCCTCCATTGGAATTACTGTATCTTGTACATGATAAATGAAACACTTTTGCAATATTTGGATACCTTTTTTCTGGGGACGTTTCGCCACACAGTAGCTTCTTCAGTCCAATGCAGAAAAAGGTGGAATAAGAGGAGTTTGAGGTAATCAGTCCCTCAGCCTTGAGTCTGCAGCATATTAGGTTAGGTTAGGTAAGGTTTGTCAGGAAATACGTCAGGTGTTTCCTGACGCGGGCCTTAGTCAGATGGTGACCCGCCGTTGGAGCTTTTGGTCATCTAACCGAGGCCTTCCGCTGGCTTACCGGTCCACCCTTTAAAAATTATGGTCAGTTATAACCATTTAGTTATGCAGCATACTTGCGAAGATGGAGCTTATATACTGATGAGAGACGAGGTGGAGCAGTGGAAGACGGAATCACCAGCGAACAAAGACACTAGTAGTGTTCAGTGTTCAGTGGTCAGTCGTCAGTGTTCAGTGGTCAGTCGTCACGTGAGGTCACAGACCCTGAGCTGCTTGGGGATTAGCGTGGACGGTTACAAAGCATGGCTTGCTTCTACAGTGTTTTAAAAGCTGAGGTTGGAGAGTTGAAGGAGGAGGTCTTGCTTCTCCAGGAGGAGATTAGGAGGCTGAAGGTCCACCTCAATGGGCCTGGGAGAGAGTGTGAGGTGGTTGGAGATGTGGGGAATGAGGCTTCTAGCAGTGAGGTGCAGTCTGTCTCTCACTGTGAGGAGGCTGTAGGTGGGGTGGTAGCAACGGCTACCAGCAGTGAGGTGCAGCCCAGCACCTGCTACAAGTGGCGAGTTGTTCACAGTAATGGGAGGCGCATCAGAGTAAGGAAAGTTAAGAGTGCAGATCTGAAGGTAGGAAATCGCTTCTCTGTTCTCCAGGATGAATGTACTTCAGTGGCCAGTGAAGGTAAGGGTACTACTGCCCCTGCTAATGAAGGTAAGCGCATTCTTGTGGTTGGTGACTCTCAGGTAAGATATGTTGATCGTGCTTTTTGTAATAGGAATAAGAAGATGAGAGATAGAGTGTGCTTCCCTGGAGCTGGTGTTGGGGACATTGTCAACAGACTGGATAATATCATGTCAGGTAATGGGAACAAGCCCATTATCTGTCTCAGTGCTGGTGGAAATGATATTGGGAAGGGTAGGAGAGAAGAGCTGCTAGATAAGTACAGGTCAGCTATAGATTTCATTAAGTCTAAGGGAGGGATCCCAATCATATGTAGCATCTTGCCTAGAAGGGGAGTAGGAAATGAATGGTTGTCTAGGGCAATTGGTGTAAATTGCTGGCTAGACAGATACTGCAAGGAACTTGCAATCCCATTCATTGACAACTGGAACAACTTTTATGGCAAACATGATATGTATGCAAGGGATGGGGTTCATCTCTCTGGGGCAGGGGTGGTAGCACTTGCAGACTCGATTGAGAAGGCCATTGGTGAAATGCCTATGATTTTAAACTGATGGAAGATAGAGGTATGGGTGTGTGTGGGAAACAAGCAGGTTGCAACACTAGGGTTGGAAACAGTAAATGTATAAAAGGCATTCAGCATGAAGTTATAAATAAAGACAATAGAACAGGTCAGCAAACAAAGGGGGACAGCAGAGGGCAGCAAGGGACTAGCTCCCTTAAGGTTTACTATACTAATAGCAGGAGTGTTAGAAATAAGATAGATGAGCTAAGATTAATTGCAAGTGCAGGAAACATAGATATTATTGCTATAACAGAGACCTGGCTCAATCTGAAAGATAGAGAGATGCCCTCTGAATGTCACATACAAGGCTATAAATTATTCCACACTGACAGGGTCAACAGGAAAGGTGGTGGAGTAGCGATGTATGTCAGAGACAATTTAAATTGTTGTGTTAGACAAGATATTAAATTAGAAGCGTCAGCCACTGAATCTGTTTGGTTACAGCTTCTCGAGGGCCGAGAAAAACTAATTTTGGGTGTGATTTACAGGGCCCCAAATCTTGATAGGGAGTGCAGTAAACTTCTATGGGACGAAATTCGTAAGGCATCTACATACGAAAATGTTGTGCTAATGGGAGATTTCAACTATAGACAGATTGACTGGAGCAATTTGACAGGAAATTTAGAGTCGGGTGACTTTCTTGATACGATCCAGGATTGTTTTTTAAAACAGTTTGTGACAGAGCCAACTAGGGGAAATAACCTCCTTGACTTGGTTCTTGCCAGTAGGGAAACACTAATTAATAATCTTGAGGTTAATGATGAGCTTGGGGAGAGTGATCACAAATCACTCAGTTTTAACATATCATGGAATTCCCCTAATAATGGCAATCAAGTCTCCGTCCCTGACTTTCGCTTGGCTGATTTCATAGGACTGAAAAATTACTTAGGTGGGCTGAACTGGAATGACCTGACTAGGGGTCAGGTAGGTGGTGATGGTTGCCGATATGATGCTTTCCAGGGCATAGTTCTAGCTGCTCAGTCAAATTATGTTCCAAATAGGGAAATCAGATCAAACAAAAATGATCCTAAATGGATGAACAATAGATTAAAATATCTGATTGGTCAAAAGAGAGGCATATATAGGCAAATCAAAAGAGGAGAGGGGCAATTAAGAAATCGATATATTCAGTTAAAGAGAGAAATAAAAAAGGGAATTAGAAAAGCAAATAGAGATTATGAGGTTAAAGTTGCAAGAGAATCGAAGACTAACCCAAAAGGATTCTTTCAGGTATACAGAAGTAAGATCAGGGACAAGATAGGCCCACTCAAAAGTTCCTCGGGTCAGCTCACTGACAGTGATAAGGAAATGTGTAGAATTTTTAACACATACTTCCTCTCAGTTTTTACACAGGAGGATACCAGCGATATTCCAGTAATGATAAATTATGTAGAACAGGACGATAATAAACTGTGCACTATTAGGGTCACAAGTGACATGGTCCTTAGGCAAATAGATAAATTAAAACCTAACAAATCCCCAGGCCCTGATGAACTGTATGCAAGGGTTCTAAAGGAATGTAAAGAGGAGCTTAGCACACCTTTGGCTAATCTTTTCAACATATCACTACAAACTGGCATGGTGCCAGATAAGTGGAAAATGGCAAATGTGATACCTATTTTCAAAACAGGTGACAGGTCCTTAGCTTCGAACTATAGACCAATAAGCCTAACCTCCATAGTGGGAAAATTTATGGAATCAATAATTGCCGAGGCAGTTCGTAGCCACCTTGAAAAGCATAAATTAATCAACGAATCTCAGCATGGTTTTACAAAGGGGCGTTCCTGCCTTACGAATTTATTAACTTTTTTCACTAAGGTATTTGAGGAGGTAGATCATGGTAATGAATATGATATTGTGTATATGGACTTCAGTAAGGCTTTTGACAGGGTCCCACATCAGAGACTATTGAGGAAAATTAAAGCACATGGAATAGGAGGAGAAATTTTTTCCTGGATAGAGGCATGGTTGACAAATAGGCAGCAGAGAGTTTGCATAAATGGGGAGAAATCAGAGTGGGGAAGCGTCACGAGCGGTGTTCCACAGGGGTCAGTGTTGGGCCCCCTGCTGTTCACAATCTACATAAACGACATAGATGAGGGCATAAAGAGCGACATCGGCAAGTTTGCCGATGACACCAAAATAGGCCGTCGAATTCATTCTGACGAGGACATTCGAGCACTCCAGGAAGATTTGAATAGACTGATGCAGTGGTCGGAGAAGTGGCAGATGCAGTTTAATATAGACAAATGCAAAGTTCTAAATGTTGGACAGGACAATAACCATGCCACATATAAACTAAATAATGTAGATCTTAATATTACGGATTGCGAAAAAGATTTAGGAGTTCTGGTTAGCAGTAATCTGAAACCAAGACAACAGTGCATAAGTGTTCGCAATAAAGCTAATAGAATCCTTGGCTTCATATCAAGAAGCATAAATAATAGGAGTCCTCAGGTTGTTCTTCAACTCTATACATCCTTGGTTAGGCCTCATTTAGATTATGCTGCACAGTTTTGGTCACCGTATTACAGAATGGATATAAATTCTCTGGAAAATGTACAAAGGAGGATGACAAAGATGATCCCATGTATCAGAAACCTTCCCTATGAGGATAGACTAAGGGCCCTGAAACTGCACTCTCTAGAAAGACGTAGAATTAGGGGGGATATGATTGAGGTTTATAAGTGGAAGACAGGAATAAATAAAGGGGATGTAAATAGTGTGCTGAAAATATCTAGCCTAGACAGGACTCGCAGCAATGGTTTTAAGTTGGAAAAATTCAGATTCAGGAGGGATATAGGAAAGTACTGGTTTGGTAATAGAGTTGTGGATGAGTGGAACAAACTCCCAAGTACCGTTATAGAGGCCAGAACGTTGTGTAGCTTTAAAAATAGGTTGGATAAATACATGAGTAGATGTGGGTGGGTGTGAGTTGGACCTGATAGCTTGTGCTAACAGGTCGGTTGCCGTGTTCCTCCCTTAAGTCAATGTGACCTGACCTGACTAGGTTGGGTGCATTGGCTTAAGCCGGTAGGGACTTGGACCTGCCTCGCATGGGCCAGTAGGCCTTCTGCAGTGTTCCTTCGTTCTTATGTTCTTATGTTCTTAAATAGGTCGTGTCTATAGATTAGAAAAGTTTTGAAGATCCCATGATGTTGCTGTGTCGGAGAGCAAGATGTATGTACAATTGAGGACATTTATTAAGGGAAACGTTTCGCCACGAGTGGCTTCTTCAGTCCTAATACAGAGATAACTAAGAAAATGAGTATATATAGTGGCAGTAGTCAGGTGGAGTGTCCCGTCGATAGTAGTAGTGGTAGTGGTGGTAGTAATTGTGGGGAGACGGATTGGGTTGGAGAAGGACCTACCTGTAGATGAATGGTTCAGAAAACCGACAAATTGATAAATTAGACACACGTGCAACACTTGGGTATCATTAAAGATAACAAAGTGTTGCACATGTGTCTAATTTATCAAGGACCTACCTATCTGGAGTCTAGCTGGCGGGTATTCCGGGGATCAACGCCCCCGCGGCCCGGTCCACGACCAGGTATCCCGGTCAATATGTTACGGCGGTCTCCAGAATGGGTAATATCCTGGAAATAGATGGTATATAATACCGATACAATGGAAATATAAACACGTGCAGTATAATGTGATCCTTTATTTACAAAGTTTCGCTCACGCAGTAGGTTTTATCAAGTCACAAACAGATCTACAGGCCTATTGCAGTGTTTCTCCTTTCTTATGCTCTTATAAAACATATGAAGGAGGGGTGTTAATGTTGCAGTTTAAACTGTAGTGTAAAGCACCCTTCTGGCAAGACAGTGATGGAGTGAATGATGGTGAAAGTTTTTCTTTTTCGGGCCACCCTGCCTTGGTGGGAATCGGCCAGTGTGATAATAATAAAAATAAAACATATGTGAGTATTTATAGGATGAGAATGGTGGATCAGGTGGAGAAAGCTGCATGTAACTGCATCTTCCGAGATTGGATAAGTATATGAGTAAACCTTCTACAGTGTTGTGATGAATGGTTTGAAAAAACCGACCTGGAGGTTACCTGGAGGTTATTCCGGGGATCAACGCCCCCGCGGCCCGGTCCATGACCAGGCCTCCCGGTGGATCAGGGCCTGATCAATCAGGCTGTTACTGCTGGCCGCACGCAGTCCAACGTACGAGCCACAGCCCGGCTGATCCTGCACTGACTTTAGGTATCTGTCCAGCTCTCTCTTGAAGGCAGCCAGGGGTTTATTGGCAATTCCCCTAATGCTTGATGGGAGGCTGTTGAACAGTCTTGGGCCCCAGACACTTATGGTGTTTTCACTTAGTGTACCATTGGCGCCCCTACTTTTAATTAGGGGCATTTTGCATCGCCTGCCCAGTCTTTTACTTTCGTAGGGAGTGATTTCTGTGTGCAGATTTGGGACCATTCCTTCCAGGATTTTCCAAGTGTAGATTATGATATATCTCTCCCTCCTGCGTTCCAACGAGTACAAGTCAAGTGCTTCCAAGCGTTCCCAGTAGTTAAGGTGCTTGACAGAATTTATACGTGCAGTAAAGGATCTCTGTATACTCTCTAGATCTGCAATTTCCCCTGCTTTGAATGGAGATGTTAATGTACAGCAGTATTCCAGCCTAGAGAGAACAAGTGATTTGAAAAGGATCATCATTGGCTTGTCATCTCTCGTTTTGAACGTTCTCATTATCCATCCTATCATTTTCTTTGCACTTGCGATCGTGGCACTGTTGTGATCCTTGAAAGTGAGATCGTCAGACATTACTACTCCCAGGTCCCTTACATTATTTTTCCGCTCTATTGTATGGCCAGAGTCTCTAGTATACTCTGTTCTAGTTGTTATCTCCTCCAGTTTTCCATAACGGAGTAGTTGGAATTTGTCCTCATTGAACATCATATTGTTTACCGTTGTCCACTGGAAAACTTTGTTTATATCTTCTTGGAGGTTAACCGCGTCCTCAGCAGATGACAGCCTCATGCAGATCCTAGTGTCATCCGCAAAGGATGATACGGTGCTGTGGTGTATATCTGTCTATGTCTGATATGAGGATGAGGAATAAGATGGGGCGAGTACTGTGCCTTGTGGAACAGAGCTCTTCACTATGGCAGCCTCCGATTTAACTCTGTTGACCACTACTCTTTGTGTTCGATTTGTTAGGAAGTTGAAGATCCATCTCCCCACTTTCCCAGTTATTCCTTTAGCACGTATTTTATGGGCTATTACGCCATGATCACATTTGTCAAATGCTTTTGCAAAGTCTGTGTATATTACATCTGCATTCTGATTTTCTTCCGGTGCATCCAAGGCCATATCATAGTGATCCAGTAGTTATGAGAGGCAGGAGCGACTTGCCCTGAACCCAGGTTGCCCTGGATTGGGCAGATTTTGGGAATCCAGGTGATTTGCAATCCTGCTTCTCAGCACTCTTTCAAAGATTTTTATGGTGTGGGACGTCAGAGATATTGGTCTATAGTTCTTAGCTAATGCTTTGCTGCCACCTTTATGGAGTGGGGCTATATCCGTTGTTTTAAGTGACTGTGGAATTTCACTCATGTCCAAGCTCCTCCTCCATAGTGTACTTAGGGCACGCGAGAGGGGTTTCTTGCAATTCTTAATGAATACAGAGTTCCACGAGTCTGGGCCCGGGGCTGAGTGCAAGGGCATGTTGTCAATGGCTTTTTCGAAATCTATCGGAGTTAGGGTGATGTCGGAAATCTGGCATACATTTATGGAGTTTTGAGGCTCATTCATGAAGAAATCATTTGGGTCGTCGATCCTCAGACTGATTAGTGGTTCACTAAACACAGAGTCATACTGGGATTTCAATATTTCACTCATTTCCTTGTTGTCATCTGTGTAAGTCCCATCCTGTCTGAGTAAGGGCCCGATACTAGATGTAGTATTTGCCTTGTTTTTGGCATATGAAAAGAAATATTTTGAATTTCTTTCAATTTTACTAATAGCTTTAAGCTCCTCCTGCCTCTCCTGGTTCCAGTAAGAGTCATTTAACTTAAGTTCGATAGTTTCCACTTCCCTGGTCAGCGCCTCCTTTCGTGTATCAGATATTCTAGCACTCCTGAGGAGCTCAGTGACTCTTCGTCGTCTTCTGTAGAGGGAGCGTCTTTCTCTCTCCAGTTTAGACACTTAAACAACATATGGGAATCTTTATTCAGGAAACGTGTTCCTCGATTCTTATGTTCTTAATGTGGGATAGCGATGAAGAAGTTTCTTGCCGAGGGGTTCTGCTATGTTACAGAAGCTGTTGTTCTGGTTGAAGTTGTTGGATGTACAGGTAAGTGATGATTTGGAGATAGTGATAGTTCTTTCTCTAACCCAACCCGTCTCACTACAATTATTATCACTACTATACTACTACTACTACTACTACTACTACTACTACTACTACTACTACTACCCACGCGACATTCCTGGAGAGCGAAACGTTGCAACAATAAAATGTCACATTAGTTGCACTTGTGTCCTTTTACTTTACATATTGTCGGTAATTCTACCAACATTTTCACATCTTATATACTCGACTGAAGAAGCCTACTGTGTAGGCGAAACGTTTCGGAATACAAATACGTAACTGTTGCATATGTGTGTAAGTTTATTCAGGTATACACAAATGCAGTTAAATAGATTATCATACATAGCAGCATATGTGTAGAGAACCCAGGATAACCCAAAAAAACCAAAGTGACTTATTTCCATTGGGATCTTTTTAATACTTATCAAATAATGAGATACTACAAGGACCTAAATGGAAATAAGTCACTGACTTTTTTGGGGGTTATCCTAGGTAATCTACATATAGGCTGCCATGTATAATAATTTTTGTAACTGTATTTATGTGTACCATTACCAAAATAAACTAATGTGAACCCGTACCTAAATAAACTTATTACCTAGCGTGGACAAGTTGACCTTTATTTTATTTATTTATTTTATTTCGCCATTTTTATATTTTTGTGTCTGTATACGAACTGGAAATAAAATTTATTATTCTTAAAGCTACATACTGTTACAAGAATACTATAATATATATTTATAAGTTTAAAATATACTGAAAGAAATATGAGTAAAAATATAAAATAAATGAGAATTTTCAAACAGTTAAATTTAGAGGTAGAAAGGGGAAAGAAAATAATAATATATATATTTTGTTGGATAAGAACCTTAGTGGTTGTTGTTGGGGTGGTTCTTGGGTGGTATAGGGGTGGTACTAGGGTGGTACTAGGGTGGTGTTGGGTGGTACTGGGTGGTGCTGGGCGGCGCTACTCAGCTTGTGTTGTCTGGAACCTCCACGCTGATGCGTCTTCGCCTACGCTCCTCCACTTTTTACCCGAGAGAAAGCCTTATTGCCGTTTGACGAGAGAGAGGGGTAAGTGTTTGTAGTGTGGTAGGTGTGTGCTAGCTTGGTGGTGAGTGTTAGTGGTGGAGGGAAGATATTTAAGGTGGTGTGGTGGCCACGGCTTTACCGCGCGATGCTGGGGCTGGCGACGCCATTTTGGTTGTAATTTTGTCTTCTCATGGTTACTAGACACCGGAGCATTCCATGTAATATTCCATTGGTTTTGTATAATGAATTAATGTAACGTTTTCTTCAAGATATAAAGCAAAAAAGTAATGGATTTAAAGAATTGTGACGGTTATATTTAAGATTTCATTATAAAATATTGCACCATTATTGATGGATTATTGATGGACTTTTGAATATCACACCAGCTAAGAAACTGGCAGTAGTCGATAAAAATAATCATAATGCATCCAGGGACTTGACCCCAAACCACTACGACGCATTCGAAAAGGTGTTAACGGTTTTTTTTTTTTTTTTTTTTTTAAGGTACTACCCTAAATTTTATGTTGACCTACATTTAAAATAAGCATAACTCGCGTAAATTTTAATATTGATTTTGTCACCTTGATAGTTTGCAAGAAAGGTTTTTTCGGGAAATAGTATTAAGAAACTTAGCTTTTTCTGACTCCCAGCTGGTACTGGACAGCTCTATAATTGTATTTCCCAGCAACCCCAATGGAAATGCATATGTGTTTATATTTCCATTCCGGAAATAAGGCATTTAGTAGGTAATTTACATTGATAGGTGACTCATGGCCGCCTGGTAAGCAATGCTCTCGCTTCATATACTGAGTGTCTGTGATTCGATCTGTGGAAAGTTTGGAATCATTGGGCATGTTTCCTTACACCTTCTGTTGTCCCATCACTTGGCAAGCTGGTAGGTACCTGGTTTACTTGTGTGGGTCGCATCCTGGGGGACAATATTTCAGGGCCCCAGTGGAACTAAGACAGTCCCTCGATGATGCACTCCCTTTCTTGGGATATCCTGGGTGGCTAACCCTCCAGGGTTAAAAATCCAAATAAAATCTTATCTTGTGTATCTGTGGCTAAATAAACCTACTTATTATATTAGGCTCTATATATTAGAATAATCTTATAGGCCTGTTTAGTATTTTGAATGTAACTAGGACCAGTTTTTGAATTGATCCTTTTTCATTTCTGTAACCAGCATTTTATAGGTCGGCAAGAAATTTCCTCATTCACATATTTTTTTTTTTTTTGGGGGGGGGGGGGTCGACATTAGCAATAGATTCATTTTTATGGCAGGTAGAATGTATTGAGTAAATTGTGCCAGGGCACACTATGCATGTTACTTGCTGGCCCACCAGTGTAAATATTCCAATAATGCCAGCATTCATTTGGCTAATTGACCTGGAAATTGGTGAAATGACTAATTCACATAAAGTTAAGAACATAAGAAAGGGCATGCACTGCAGCAGGCCTACTGGCTTATGCTAAGCAGGTCTATTCCCCCTCCCCCCTCCACCAGTGTATTTCTCCAAACTCTTTTTAAAGCTGCCCAAGGTTCTTACTTCATTGATGCTACTCAGGAGTTTGTTCCACACATCCAAAACTGTTACCAAACCAGGGCTTTCCTGTATTTTTTCTAAACTTATATTTTCCATCTTGAGCCCAGTGATGCAAGTCCTGTCTTGGTTAGGTATTTTCAGTATCGTGTATATCCCCCCCTTTATTCCTGTCTTCCGTTTGTACCCTTAACTAGTACATATAATCCTCCTAATTGTACACCTTTTGAGAATGCAGTTTTAATATCCTTAGTCTGTCCTGTAGGCAAAAGTTCTGATACACAGGATCAACTTCGTCATCCTTGTGTTTTCCAGTGCATCTGTATATTCTCTAATATGGAGACAAGAACTTTTCAACATCTAAATGAAGCATTAAGATTAGATAAGATTTTGTTCGGATTTTTAACCCAAGATCATTCAAGAAAGGCGGTGCATCATCAAGGGGCTGTCTTTTTTTATTTCTATTGGGTTCCTTAAATCTTGTCCCCCAGTATGCAACCCACACCAGTTTACTAAAACCCAGGTACCTATTTGCTTGCTTGCTAGGTGAATGGGGACAGCAGGTGTAAGAAAACATGCCCAATGTTTCCACCTTTACCAGTGATTGAACCACGGACACTGACGTGAAAGCGTTGCCTTCCAGGCCACAGGACACCATTACCAAGGATATATAAAATTAAGAACAAAAGGCACAGTACTGTGACTGGAACAATACACCATTCACAAAATCAGTGTGACTTTGTAAATGGTTCAAGTCCGACTGAAACGTTGTGAGCTCCTCTCTCCTATACTATTCGGGTTATTTGTGTATACATAAAATTAAAGTATAACCTAAGGATTCCTGTTATTTATGCTTCATGATATGAAGCCAAGAATTCTATTAACTCTATTGCAAACACTTGTGCATTATTGTCTTGACTGCAGACTGCTACTAGCCAGAAGTCCTAAATTCTTTTCACATTGTTTCATAGTTCTATTTAGTTTATAAGCGTCTTATTTTATTTTCAAATTATAGAACCATATCTCCAAACCATCCAGCGAGTGTATTCCTTACTCCAATATCTCCTTATTAACCCATTAACGGTCACAAACCCAGTTAAACTGTCTACCTGTCGGAAAATATTTGAGAAAAAAAAATTCTTGCCAAAATGTTGGGATTAATTTGTGGAGTGTTTTAAGCCTACCATATCAGCACTTGCCGAGGTAGAGGTGTTTGGCAGAAAATGAGCTGCGTGTGGCATAGAAAACCATAAGGGCCTTATACGACTCCAAACCATCCAGCGAGTGTATTCCTTACTCCAATATCTCCTTATTAACCCATTAACGGTCACAAACCCAGTTCTGAAACTGTCTACCTGTCGGAAAATATTTGAGAAAAAAAAATTCTTGCCAAAATGTTGGGATTAATTTGTGGAGTGTTTTAAGCCTACCATTTTTTTTTGTTTGCGATCAGCACTTGCCGAGGTAGAGGTGTAAAGTTGGCAGAAAATGAGCTGCGTGTGGCAACAGCGGCAAATGCTGCTCACCCGATAAACTTTTTTTACGCCTATTTGAAGGTTTCTTGTTTTTTCCACTACTATATATTTTCGGGTAACTTACGTGGCCTGTGAGACCAGACATCACATTTGCCATGCCACCAAAAAATAAGTCACCATGGGCCCCAAGAAAGCTTCTAGTGCCAACCCTACAGCAAAAAGGGTGAGAATTACTATGGATATGAAGAAAAAGATCATTGCTAAGTATGAAAGTGGAGTGCATGTCTCCGAGCTGGCCAGGCTGTACACAAAACCCCAATCAACCATCGCTACTATTGTGGCCAAGAAAACGGCAATCAAGGAAGCTGTTCTTGCCAAAGGTGCAACTATGTTTTCCAAACTGAGATTGCAAGTGATAGAAGATGTTGAGAGACTGTTATTGGTATGGATAAACGAAAAACAGATAGCAGGAGATAGCATCTCTCGAGCGATCATATGTGAAAAGGCTAGGAAGTTGCATGACGATTTAATTAGAAAAATGCCAGCAACTAGTGGTGATGTGAGTGAATTTAAGGCCAGCAAAGGTTGGTTTGAGAGATTTAAGAATCGTAGTGGCATACATAGTGTGATAAGGCATGGTGAGGCTGCCAGTTTGGACCAAAAAGCAGCTGAAAAATATGTGCAGGAATTCAAGGAGTACATAGACAGTGAAGGACTGAAACCTGAACAAGTGTTTAATGGTGACACTGACAATGTTGTGAAACACTTTAGGAATGTCATAAAGGAACGGGAGGTACAGGCCTCTATGGGCAGATATGTTGTGCGACAGAGGTCCAGTGACTCTCAAGCTGGTCCTAGTGGCATTAAAAGAAGGGAAGTAACCCTGAAAAAGGACTTGCCACCTCAAGTCCTAATGGAAGGGGATTCCCCTTCTAAACACTAAGACCATCAACACATTCCCCTCTTCCCATCCCATCAATCATCACCAGATCTTCAATAAAGGTAAGTGTCATGTAACTGTGCATGTCTTCAGTTTGTGTGTATTAAAATTAATATTTCATGTGTTAAAATTTTTTTCAATACTTTCGGGTGTCTTGCACGGATTAATTTGATTTCCATTATTTCTTATGGGGAAAATTAACTTGACTAACGATTATTTTGACTAACGATGAGCTCTCAGGAACGGATTAATAGCGTTAGTTGAGGGTCCACTGTACAGTGGACCCCGAGTTTTGTGATTAATCCATTCCAGAGAGCCTGCTGAAAGTTGAAATTCACGAAACTCGAAACCATTTTCCCCATAAGAAATAATGGAAATAAAATTAATCTGTTCGACACCCAAAAATATTAAAATAAAATATTTTTTTCAAATAAAGATTTACATACTGAAAACAATTAGAAATCAAGTACATGCATATAAAAAATAACAACATTGCACTTACCTTTACTGAAGACTCCTGGGTGGATGGAAGACAGGAGGGGATAGGAGGAAGGTGTACTCTAGTGTTTGGAAGAAGAATCTCCTTCCATTAGGACTTTGGGTAGCAAGTCCTTTTCTGGGGTTACTTCCCTTCTTTTAATGCCACTGGGAATAACTTGAGTCACTGGACCCCTGTCGCACAAAACATCTGTCCAGAGAGGTCTGTTTCTGGCATTTCTTTGATTTGCCTGAAGTGGGACAAGGTTTTGTCATTGAACATGTTGTAGATATGGCTTGTTTCAGCTTGGTCAGGGTGACACTTTTCAACAAAACTTTGCAACTCATTCCACTTTGAACACACGTCCTTAATCACCGAAGAAGGCACCTCCTTCACTCTTTTCCTCCTCTGAAGCAAGTTCCTCAGCTGTGGTCTGATTCTGTTCCAGTTGAAGCTCCTGCAGTTCGTCAGTGGTTAGCTCTTGCCTGTGGTCCTCCTCCAACTCTTCCACATCCCCGTCCCTCACCTCCAACCCCATGGACTTGCCCAATGCCACAACACCTTCCACAACAGGCAGAGGATCGGCAGGGTCAGGGTCTGCTTCAAATCCTTCAGATTCCCTCTGGATTGTGTTCTTCATTTTCTTTTACCAAAGGGCTTGCACTAGCTTTCCTTGGGCCCATGGTGATTTATTTAGCAGTTGCAATCACAAAAAAACAATGGATTATTACGTATGAACCCGCTGGGTGATGGTCATGTGTTGGTAAACAATGGCACAATGAGCGTGAATGGCGTGGGAGACTGGCTTTGTGTGTGCGGTGACGGGCGGACGGGTACCGGACGGTCGCCGAATCACGAGCCTAATCACAAAACTCAAGGCCAAATTTTGCCGAAAGTCGAATTTCGCAAAAGTCGATGCTGCCGAAACTCGGGGGGTCCACTGTACATTTGTAAGGGTTGTTGCTCTACCTAGCATTCTTTCCATTTCTAATTTTGTATATGCCTGTTTTGTTTAGGCATGTGAATTACATTTTGGGTTTTGGTTAGGGCCCCGATGGAAATAAGTCACTGTATGAATTTCTTTGGTTATCCTAGGCTATGTACACTATGTATGATAATTGTACTTGTACCTAAATACGTACAGTGGTACCTTGACTTATAGGTGCCTTCCCAACTTAAGAGTTTTCTGAGTTCGAGCCATCGCTCGTCAGTTTTGCTTTGAATCGAGTCAAAATCTGGAGTCACAAGCAAGCTTCAGAGAGGCATGGGGTGGTGCGTGTGCAAAAAAAAAAAAAAAAAAAAAAAAAAATTATGGAAATTGAGTTAATCATATAAATAAGTTAACTCGCAGGCAACAGAATGGTATAGAATCAGTGTTGTAGCGTCCCCGCTGGAATTACTCATTTATATCATGTATGGTCACACACACTTTAACAACATGACTTGCTCCACATCCGTAAATTTTTGGATTTTTCTTCTATTCCTTGTATTATTCTTTCTAATCTGATTGATGATTTGGCATCATAAGAGCATGGGTGGAAGCTAATACATGAGTCGGGCAGTCAGTGGGAACTATCTGGGAATATTAGCTGATGTCAGTGGAATTCCTGCTCTTGGGAGGCAGGAGAGAATATCGTGCTTCAGTATATGCTAATATCAACTCTACAGCTTATTATGCAATTGATCTAATATGACATAAACAATATAAATAGCATAGAAACATGATGTATACTCGAGAATGAATAAAATAGCCCATATGGTGAGTGTTCACATTCAATCACACACAAAACAATTACTGCTGCTTCCTGTAATGATTTCTGTGGTCTTGGGTAAGAGAAAACAGTTTTTGTGAGGCTAACTGCACTAGATCACTAGTTCATAAAGGAAGCCTTTGAAAGCGACTTCCTAGGAGTTTTTCCTGTTAGGAGGTTGGCTTGGCATTCTAGGCTAATATCTAGGAAGTAAGTTATTGACTTGTTACATGAAACCTAGCCTTTATTATTGAAGTAATTTAAATTGGGGTAGTTTTGGGGGCTTGAATGGATTAATGGCATATCAGTTAATTTCAGTGAGGAAAATTTATTTGATACAAGAGCAAATTGAGTTACAAGCTTAGTCACAGAGCGAATTAAACTTGTAAATCAAGGTATCCCTGTAAATTTGTTTGCCAGTAGTTTTACTAAACATATTGGAGGCTGCTGATTTGGTGACATTGGTGGTTACTGGTGTTTGATAAAATATAAAGTTATTTGATATTTTCCCCTAACGGTGACCCTATTACATGTACTAAGATGCCATCACTGGATTGCAAGGTGTATGTTGGAGACTTGGGCTCAGGAGCATCAAAACAAGAGCTCGAGAGCTTTCTCATACTATAGTCCATTGAGGAATGTATGGGTAGCTCGCAATCCTCAGGATTTGCTTTTGTTGAATTTGAAGATGTTCGTGATGCTGAGGATGCTGTCAGGGCTGGATGGCAGGTAAGCTTGGCTTAGATAAATGCAAGTTTTATAATACCTTGTTAACCCTTTCAGGGTTGGTGCCATATACTAATCTTGACTTGCATGCCAGGGTTGGTGCCCGTGCCAGATGCGAATAAATTCTGCGCCTTCAAATCTAGTAGAGAGAAAGCTGGTAGGTCTACATATGAAAGAATGGGTCAGTGTCAGTATAAAAAAAAATCCTGCAGCACACAGTGCATCATGAGGAAAAAAAACTCGCTGTGTTTTTGGTTTCAAACAGCGACTTTGCAGTGTATTTTCATATGCTATTTATGGTTGTGTTCTAGTTTTCCTGGTCTCATTTTATAGAATGGAAGACATATTATGGAAATTGAGATGATTTTGATTGGTTTCACAATGAAAAGTACCTTGAAATTGAGCTCAGAGTAGCAGAAATGTTCAAATTTTGCCAAAGTTCAAAAGTAAACAAAACATGCCATGCGTCCAATACACGTCAACTGGTGAGTCTAATATTCTTTCACAAGTGCGCTGATATTATTTATACCATTTCTACACTAATGCAGTAGTCTGCATAACAGTAAATCTATTTTTTGTGAGAAAAAAATTCAAAGTGGAAAGCAAAAGAAATGTGAGAGGGGCCTGGGGACGTGACTAATGAACTGAGGAAATGTCATTTTAGTGCCGGAATGTCTCTTGTTTATTCTAGACCCTATTTGGAAGTTAGCATCTTTTTAAAATTTGTGTGAAATTGGCAAAATTGCCAATTTCTGACCACTTAATTGGATAGTTGAAACCAGTAAATGGGTGGTTTCTTGTACTCATTCGATATAAAAAATGGAGTTCTAGTGAAAGTTATGATTTTTGTCGACTGGTACATTGGAATTGGCCGAAAATAGGGCTCAAAGTGGGCGAAATCGCTGATGCGTAAACATCGTCAAGACTGCTAACTTGATAAGGAAAAGATTCTCTTATTTCATAAGAAATTTTTTTTTTTTTTCAAAAAAATTTCCAACCCTGAGAACAAATTTAGGAGAGGGCCTGCCGACCCTGAAAGGGTTAAAATTTATGCTTAATCTGTATCTAATATTTTTTTTGTATACTTTACCAATAGTTATGAGCATTCCCTTTAAATAGACTATAGTTTAGCATTAATCCCTTTGGCGTCCGTGCCACAGTACTGTGAGTTTGAGGTCTATTTCCTTGCTGTAGTACTATGCCATGATCTCTGCTCACTCAGATAAGTTGTGAACAGTAAATTTGGGCCTAGAAGCGAGAGAATGAGGTTTATCCCGTAAGTGTGCACCATGTGAAAAAAATTCCTGCAGCACGCAGTGCATACTGAGGGGAAAAAACTTTTTGGTTTAAGGCAGTGATTTTGCGGTGTATTTTTCGTATGGTTTTTCTACACAGATAACTCACACATAGAAGAGAGGAGCTTACGATGACGTTTCAGTCCGACTTGGACCATTTACAAAGTCACACTAACAAAACGGAGAGGAGGGAATACAGTGGACCCCCGGATTAAGACGTCATTGGAATAAGTAATAATCGGAATAAGTAACATTTTTGCGTCAAAATATTGGCTTGGTGAATGTCACTGAACTCGGTATAAGTCATTTGTGTCAGGGCCTGAGCTGCCCAGTGTGCCAACGTTTACCAGCCATTGAGGATGATCCCACTCGTTCATATGATACATTTTGTATTCCATTCTTTTTAATGGTTGTAACTGCTAAATAAGCCACCATGTGCCCAAAGAAAGCTAGTGCCAGCCAGCCTTTTGGTAAAGGGCTGGGAGAGGGGAGAATGTGCCTTTTTCAGTGATTCTGCAATATGTAAGATACTAAAGCAGCAGGAGTCTCTAAAGGATATAGTGCCAGGAAGTGATAGTGTAGCATTAACTGTAGCAAGTAAGTTAAGCAATTAATCGAAAGAAAGAGGACAGCACGAACCTAACTCCTCCGTTGTTGGAGTTATGTAAGGCGACTGATGACACCACCGTTTCTACTGCCCCAGCTGGCCTTCACCACCATTATGTACAGCTTATGCTCTCAGTGGCCCTTATACACCCCACAACAACACTTGCGATATACTTAATGACGTATTTTATTCATTCTAGAGTATGTCATGTTTTTGTTATTAACCCTTTCAGGGTCCCCAGGCCCTCTCCCAGACTTGTTCTCAGGGTTACCCAATTTAAAAAATAAAAATTATTTTTCTTATGAAAAGATACTCTTTTCCCGATCATAATGACACCAAAAGTATGAAATTTGATGGAAAACTTACGGAATTATGCTCTCACGAAATTAGCGGTCTCGAGGATGTTTACACATTGGCGATTTTGCCCACTTTGAGCCCTATTTTCGGCCAATTCCAGTGTAATAGTCGACAAAATCATAACTAGATCGCTAGAACTCCATTTTTTCTATCGAATGAGTACAAGAAACCACCCATTTACCAATTTCGACTATCCAATACAGTGGTCAGAATTTAGCAGTTTTGAAAATTTCACACTAATTTCAAAAGATACCAATTTCCAAACAGGGTCCAGAATAAACAAGAAAGACATTCCTGGCACTAAAATAGCATTTCCTCTATTCATTAGTCATGTCCCCATGCCCCTCTTACATTCTTTTGCTTTCCACTTTGAATTTTTATTCTCACAAAAAAATAGATTTTACTGTTATGCAGACTACTGCATTAGTGTAGAAATGGTATAAATAATATCAGTGCATTTGTGAAAGAATATTAGACTCGCCAGTTGATGTGTATTGGATACTTGGCACGATTTGTTTACTTTTGAACTTTGGTAAAAATCAAACATTTCTGTAATATGTCTTCCATTCTATAAAATGAGACCAGGAAAACTAGAATACAACAATAAATACCATACGAAAATACAGTGCAAAGTCGCTGTTTTAATCCAAAAACAGTCAGTATTTTTTTTTCTCATTACACACTGTGCGCTGCAGGATTTTTTTTTATACTGCGCAAACTGACCACATAGACCCATTCTTTCATATGTAGGCCTACCAGCTTTCTCTCGCTAGATTTGAGGGCGCTAGAATTTAGGCGTACTAGTACATACGTCAAAAACCCTGGTGTGTAAGCCGTACTAGTACGTCCAAAACCCTGAAAGGGTTAATATTTTTTATTACGTAATATTAGATAAATTGTGCTAGATAAATAAGCCGTAGAGCTGATATTAGTGTCATATTGAAAGACTACCTTGTCCTGTCTCCCAACACAATTCTTAACATATGACAGAAACAGACCTCTTTGGAAAACTTTTTTGAGTGACGGGTCCAATGACTCTCAAGCTTGTCCTAGTGGCATTAAAAAACAAAGGGGGGAAGTAACCCAGGAGAAGGACTTGGTACCTGAAGTCTTAATGGAATGGGATTCCCCTTTCAAACAGTTGTAAGCTACTCCATCCTCTCCCCTCCTCCCATCTTCCATACATCACCACGTCTTCAATAAAGGTAAGTGTGATGTTATTTTATTCTTCATGTATCATTGTTTTCTGTGTAGGTAAATGTGTATTTCATGTAGAAAACATTTTAATACTTTTGGGTGTCTGAAACTGATTAATTGGATTTCCATTATTTTTTATGGAGAAAATTAATTCGGAATAAATCAGATTTGGGATAAGTCACTTTGGAACGGATTAATTTCGTAGTCCGGGGGTCCACTGTATATGTAAGCCAGCAGATAGGGATGGGACAAGAGAGGTAGTGGTAGAGGTAATAGTGGTGGTAGTGGAGTCAGTCGAATACTAAGAGTAGGTAAGCGTCTCATTCTTTCCAACTTTTTTAATGTTCTTCCTACTTTCAAATCCCTCTTTTGTTCTGAGGCTGCTCTTATTACTTCCAGGCATTGTAAGAATCATCTTCACTTTCTATGTGACTGTCTTGCTGAACAAGTTTTGCCCCCTTCCTTCCTCCCATTTCCTGAAATGCAGCCCACTGGGCAATCATGCCTGTCTCCTACTTCAGCAGCTCTTTCTTTCTACTAAGTCTCAGGTTGAAGATGCCTTCTTTATTCTCCATCAGCATCAACGTGGTCTCTGCTTCTCTTCCACAAGATCTCTGTATCCTTCTCACTACCATTGCTTTTGACACTTTTTGCTTGAATTCACAAATTCATTACTCTAACCTTCAGAATAAACTTCAACATCTCATCTCAGCCCTTGGTCTAAATTCTCCTTTACTGACTGTTACTAATCTGTCTTCTGTCACACTCTGAACATGAGCTTGAACTTCTTGGTTTTGGTCTTTCCTTTGCCACTTCACCTACCCCTCATGCTGGTATTGACCTGATTAGCTCTTTTGCTTGATTGCATCAAGAGAACTTTCAATGAGGAACTAAGGACTTTTCGACCGCTGTCCTCCTGACTTTGACCTTGTTAAATGTTTTCATGTCGTGTGTCCCCCTCTGCCCTATTTTTATGGCCTCCCAAAACTCATAAACCTGATATTCCTCTGCGTCCCATCATATCCTCCCATATGGCCCAGTGGCTAACGTGATGGTCTGGAGTTTTAAGACTGACCGCGGGTTCAAACCCCACCCGTGGTATGGTTTATATCCTCTAGAGGTTCTGTCTCTTATTCTCTTGCTTCTTGGCTGGACAAAACCCTCACTCCCTTTCTTGGTACTTTTTCTCCCGCCCACCTTAATCACTCTCAAGACTTTATTGAATGGGTTCGCTCTCTCCCGACCTGATGTCCTTAACTCTTTGACTGTTTCGGCCATATACAGTGGACCCCTGGTATTTGATGGCATCGGTATTCGATAAATCCGGTATTCGATGCATTATTTTTATTTTTTATTTTTTTTTTTTTTTTTTTTTTTTTATCACACCGGCCGATTCCCACCAAGGCAGGGTGGCCCGAAAAAGAAAAACTTTCACCATCATTCACTCCATCACTGTCTTGCCAGAAGGGTGCTTTACACTACAGTTTTTAAACTGCAACATTAACACCCCTCCTTCAGAGTGCAGGCACTGTACTTCCCATCTCCAGGACTCAAGTCCGGCCTGCCGGTTTCCCTGAATCCCTTCATAAATGTTACTTTGCTCACACTCCAACAGCACGTCAAGTATTAAAAACCATTTGTCTCCATTCACTCCTATCAAACACGCTCACGCATGCCTGCTGGAAGTCCAAGCCCCTCGCACACAAAACCTCCTTTACCCCCTCCCTCCAACCCTTCCTAGGCCGACCCCTACCCCGCCTTCCTTCCACTACAGACTGATACACTCTTGAAGTCATTCTGTTTCGCTCCATTCTCTCTACATGTCCGAACCACCTCAACAACCCTTCCTCAGCCCTCTGGACAACAGTTTTGGTAATCCCGCACCTCCTCCTAACTTCCAAACTACGAATTCTCTGCATTATATTCACACCACACATTGCCCTCAGACATGACATCTCCACTGCCTCCAGCCTTCTCCTCGCTGCAACATTCATCACCCACGCTTCACACCCATACAAGAGCGTTGGTAAAACTATACTCTCATACATTCCCCTCTTTGCCTCCAAGGACAAAGTTCTTTGTCTCCACAGACTCCTAAGTGCACCACTCACTCTTTTTCCCTCATCAATTCTATGATTCACCTCATCTTTCATAGACCCATCCGCTGACACGTCCACTCCCAAATATCTGAATACGTTCACCTCCTCCATACTCTCTCCCTCCAATCTGATATTCAATCTTTCATCACCTAATCTTTTTGTTATCCTCATAACCTTACTCTTTCCTGTATTCACCTTTAATTTTCTTCTTTTGCACACCCTACCAAATTCATCCACCAATCTCTGCAACTTCTCTTCAGAATCTCCCAAGAGCACAGTGTCATCAGCAAAGAGCAGCTGTGACAACTCCCACTTTGTGTGTGATTCTTTATCTTTTAACTCCACGCCTCTTGCCAAGACCCTCGCATTTACTTCTCTTACAACCCCATCTATAAATATATTAAACAACCACGGTGACATCACACATCCTTGTCTAAGGCCTACTTTTACTGGGAAAAAATTTCCCTCTTTCCTACATACTCTAACTTGAGCCTCACTATCCTCGTAAAAACTCTTCACTGCTTTCAGTAACCTACCTCCTACACCATACACTTGCAACATCTGCCACATTGCCCCCCTATCCACCCTGTCATACGCCTTTTCCAAATCCATAAATGCCACAAAGACCTCTTTAGCCTTATCTAAATACTGTTCACTTATATGTTTCACTGTAAACACCTGGTCCACACACCCCCTACCTTTCCTAAAGCCTCCTTGTTCATCTGCTATCCTATTCTCCGTCTTACTCTTAATTCTTTCAATTATAACTCTACCATACACTTTACCAGGTACACTCAACAGACTTATCCCCCTATAATTTTTGCACTCTCTTTTATCCCCTTTGCCTTTATACAAAGGAACTATGCATGCTCTCTGCCAATCCCTAGGTACCTTACCCTCTTCCATACATTTATTAAATAATTGCACCAACCACTCCAAAACTATATCCCCACCTGCTTTTAACATTTCTATCTTTATCCCATCAATCCCGGCTGCCTTACCCCCTTTCATTTTACCTACTGCCTCACGAACTTCCCCCACACTCACAACTGGCTCTTCCTCACTCCTACAAGATGTTATTCCTCCTTGCCCTATACACGAAATCACAGCTTCCCTATCTTCATCAACATTTAACAATTCCTCAAAATATTCCTTCCATCTTCCCAATACCTCTAACTCTCCATTTAATAACTCTCCTCTCCTATTTTTAACTGACAAATCAATTTGTTCTCTAGGCTTTCTTAACTTGTTAATCTCACTCCAAAACTTTTTCTTATTTTCAACAAAATTTGTTGGTATTCGATTGCTTCACCAAACCTCCGGTATTTGATACGATTCGTACAAGACCTGTCCACATGTGGCCTGAACTGCCCCTTGTGTGCCAGTGTTTAGAAGCCACCCAGTGTGCGTGCATCTAAGGATACATTCGGTACATTCCATATCACTGTGTGCACAGTGGGTTGAAGTGCAAACCTTTATGGATGAAAATCACCCTAACACAGCTATTACAATGACAATGTTGTGGCCCTTTTTAGACAAATCGTAAAGGAACGGGAGGTAGAGAGCTCTATGGACAGATTTTTTGTGAGACAGAGGTCCAGTGATTCTCAAGCTGGTCCTAGTGGCATTAACCATTTGACTGTTTTGGTCGTATATATACGTCTTACGAGCCAGTGTTTCAGACGTATATATACTCGATAATTCTAGCGGCATCAAATCAAGTGGAAGAAAGCTGGTAGGCCCACATGTGAGAGAATGGGTGTGTGTGGTCAGTGTGCACCACATAAAAAAAATCCTGCAGCACACAGTGCGTAATGAGAAAAAAAAAATGATCGTTTTTTTTTTTTGGATTAAAACGCCGACTTTGGGGGTGTATTTTCATATAGTATTTATCGATGTATTTGCGTTTTCATGGTCTTAGGTGATAAAATGGAAAACATATTACAGAAATAGAGATGATTTTCATTACTTTGACGATGAAAACGACCTTGAAACCGAGCTCAAAGTAGCGGAAATGTTCGATTTTTACCAATGTTCAGGAGTAAACAAATCACACCACACGTCCATTACACGTCAACTGGAGTCTAATATTCTTTCACTAGTGCATTGATATTATTTATACCATTTTTACAATAATGCAGTAGTCTGCATAACAGTAAATTTTGTATTTTTTTGTATGAATAAAAAATCAAAATAGAAAGCAATAATAATATAAGAGGGGCCTAGAGATGTGACTAATGAACAGAGGATATGTTATTTTAGTGCCAAGAATGTCTACCTTGTTTATTCTGGACTCTATTTTGAAATTGGAATCTTTTTTAGTTTGTGTGAAATTGGCCAAATTGCCAATTTCTGACCACAATATTGGGTAGTCCAAATTGGTAAATGGGAGGTTTCTTGTACTCAGAGGTTAGATAAAATGGAGTTCTAAAGAAATAGCTATGAGTTTGGTCAACTGGAACAACGGAATTGGCCAAAAACAGGGCTCAAAGTCGGCGAAATCGCCGATACGCATGTGTCGCCGAGACCGCTAACTTCACGGGAGCGTAATTCCATGAGTTTTCGACCAAATCTCAAACTTTTGGTGTCATTACCATCGGGAAAAGATTCTCTTATCATTTCATGAGAAAAAATAATTTTTTTTTTCAAAAATTTAGCGACATAGAATGAGTTTCAGAAAGGGGCCTGAAACAGTCAAAGGGGTAAAAGAAGGGAAGTAACCCTGGAAAAGGACTTGCTACCTCAAGTCCTAATGGAGGGGGATTCCCCTTCTAAACACTAACACCTCTCCTCCTTCCATCCCATCAATCAACAGATCTTCATTAAAGGTAAGTGTTAATTATTTTATTGTTATTGTAATTATTCTATTGCATTAAACTTAATATTTCATGTAGTAAAATTTTTTTTTTCATACTTTTGGGGTGTCTTGCACAGATTAATTTGATTTTCATTATTTCTCATGAGGAAAATTGATTCGGTTTTCGATATTATCGGTATTCGATGAGCTCAGGAACGGATTAATATCGAATACTGGGGGTCAACTGTATATACGTATACGTCTTATGAGCCAGTGTGTTTGATATATATATACAGTGGTCCCTCGTTTTTCATAGTTAATCCGTTCCTGGAGCTGCTACTATTAACGAAATATACGATTTGAGAATCAGTTTTCCCCATAAGAAATAATGTAAATACAATTAATCCGTTCCTGACACCCAGAAGTATTAAAGCAAAAAAAATTTTTTAAATGAAATATACATGTAGTACATAAACAATACAATGGGAAATGATGAATGAAACATTAACAGCATAACACTTACCTTTATTGGAGATTCTTCTTAGTGTATGGGAGACTGGAGGAGGAGAGATTGGATTGTTTATAGTTTGGAAGGGGAATCCCCTTCCAGCAACACCTCAGGTACCAATTGCTTTTTTGGGGTTGTTTCTCTTCTCTGTTTCTTAATGCCACTAGGACCACCTTGAGTCACTGGAGTCCTGTCTCGCAAAAAAACTGTCCAGAGAGCTCTGTTTCTGGCGTCTCTTTAAAACTTCCCGAAAATGGGCCAAGACTTTGTCACTGTACATGTTGCCAACATGGCTTGCAACAACCTTGTCAGGGTGTTTCTCCATAAAGCTTTCCGTCTTACCCCACATAGCAAAAATCTCTAATTTCTGAAGAAGGCACCATCTTCCATCTCTCTTCCTCCTCTGCAGCAAGATTCTGAGCTGTGATCTGTTGCTGTTCCTGCTGAAGCTCTTGCAGCTCCTCAGTGGTGAGCTCTTCGTTGTGGTCTTCCACCAATTCTTCCACATCCTACAAACTCACATCCAACCCCATGGAACTCCCCAGTGCCACAATTGATTTTACAACAGACATAGGCTCATCAGGGTCAGTCCCAAACCCTTCAAAATCCCTCTTGTCGACACAATCTGGCCACAATTTTCTCCAGGCAGAGTTCAAAGTCCTGGTAGTCACTCCCTCCCAAGCCTTACCTATAAGGGTTATGCAGTGGTGGATGCTGAAGTGTTCTCGCCAAAATTCCCTTAGGGTCAAGTGAGTCTGTGGTCACAGTCAAGCACCTGTGAAACATTGCTTTTGTGTAGTTTTTTTAAAGTTTGCAATGACCTGCTGGTCCATGGGCTGGAGGAGAGGAGTGGTATTTGGGGGCAAGAACTTTACTGTGATGAACGCAAACTCCTCGAAAATTAGGTCATCCAAGTTTGGAGGATGAGCAGGTGCATTGTCCATTACTAGCAGGCACTTGAGATCCAATTTCTTTTCCAGGAGGAAATTCTTCACACTAGGGCCAAACACTTCATTGAACCACTTGACGAAAATTTCCCTCGTGACCCATGCCTTATTATTAGATTTCCAAAACACACACAATTTACTCTTCATAACATTGTTTTTCCTGAACACACTGGGATTTTCAGAATGGTACACTAGTAATGGCTTCACTTTGAAATCCCCACTAGCATTAGCACAGAACATTAGCATCAGCCTGTCTTTCATAGGCTTGTGTCCTGGCATTGCCTTTTCCTCCTGTGTAATGTACGTCCTGTTTGGCATTTTCTTCCAAAAGAGGCCTGTTTCGTCACAATTGAACACTTGTTCAGGTTTCAGTCCTTCAGCCTCTATGTACTTCTTGAATTCATGCACATACTTTTCAGCCGCCTTGTGGTCCGAACTGGCAGCCTCACCATGCCTTACCACACTGTGTATGCCAGTACGGTTCTTAAATCTCTCAAACCAGCCTTTGCTGGCCTTAAATTCACTCACATCATCACTATTTTCAGGCATTTTCTTTACCAGATCGTTGTGCAACTGCCTAGCCTTTTCACAAATAATCGAAGTCATAAGAGTATCTCCTGTTAATTGTTTCTCATTTATCCACACCAATAATAACTTCTCACCCTCTTCGTGTACTGGTGATCTCAATTTTGTCAGCATAGTTACCCCCTTTGCAACAACAGCGTCCTTTATTTCCTTTTTCTTGGCCACTATGGAACATATGGTTGTGTAGGGTTTCTTATACATCCTGGCCAGTTCAGCCACACTTGTACTACTTTCATATTGTTCAATGATGTTTTTCTTAAGTTCAGTTGTATTTCTCACCTTCTTTACCACAGCCTTGGCACTAGGAGCTTTCTTTGGAGCCATGGTAGCTTTAGTACTTGCAAGCACTAAAATAAATGGAATATTATGAAATATTTCGCTGGAGCACGTGAGGGGACCTTCGCTCACTGGTAAACGATGCCAGACTGGCTGCCGCCCCGGCTCACGCCGTGGGTACATGTCCCTGACGAACTACTAATCGCGAGTCAACCTATGAAAAGCGAGCCCATGTTTATACGAAAATACCCCTATGATTTCCGAAATCTGATTGCCGAGAACTACGAAAAGCGAGGGACCACTGTATATATACAGTGGACCCCCGCATAATATTAATCCGTTCCTGAGAGCTCAATGTTATGCAAAATCATAGTGATGCAAATGAGTTTTCCCCATTAGAAATAATGGAAATCAAATTAATCCGTTCCTGACACCCAAAAGTATGAAAAAAATTTTTTTTTACCACATGAAATATTAATTTTAATACACACAAACTGAAGAAGACATGCACAGTTACATGACACGTACCTTTATTGAAGATCTGGTGATGATTGATGGGATGGGAGGAGGAGAGTGTCTTAGTGTTTAGAAGGGGAATCCCCTTCCATTAAGACTTGAGGTAGCAAGTCCTTTTCCGGGGTTACTTCCCTTCTTTTAATGCCACTAGGACCAGCTTAAGAGTCACTGGACTTACGTTGCACAACATATCTGTCCATAGAGGTCTGTACCTCGCGTTCCTTTATGACGTTACTAAAGTGGTTCACAACATTCAGTGTAATAGTCGCCAGCACGGCTTGCAACAGCTGTCTGAGGGTGATTTTCATCCATGAAGGTTTGCACTTTAACCCTTTGACTGTCGCGGCCGTATATATACGTTTGTGAGGTACCGTGTTTGACGTATATATACTCATAAATTCTAGCGGCTTCAAATCAGGCAGGAGAAAGCTAGTAGGCCCACATGTGAGAGAATGGGTCTGTGTGGTCAGTGTGCACCACATAAAAAAAATCCTGGAGCACGCAGTGCATAATGAGAAAAAAAAAACTCCGACCGTTTTTTTTTTTAATTAAAATGCCGACTTTGTGGTCTATTTTCGTATAGTATTTGTGGTTGTATTCTCGTTTTCATGGTCTCATTTGATAGAATGGAAACTATATTATAGAAATGGAGGTGATTTTGATTAATTTTCCTATAAAAAGAACCTGGAAATGGAGCACAAAGTACAGGAAAAGTTTGATTTTTGCCGATGTTCAAAAGTAAACAAATGATGTCATTGTCCAATAAATGTCCAAATAGCCATTCTAATACGCAGTCATGAATGGGTTGATGTAATTTTTACAATTATTACAGTATTGCAGTAGTCTGCATAACAGTAAATCTTCTATTTTTTGTTTGAATAAAATTTCAAAATAAAAAGCAAGAGTAATATCACAGGGACCTGGAGACATGACTGATGAACAAAGAAAATCTTATTTTAGAGCCAGGAATGTCTGCATTGTTCATTCTGGACCTTATTTTGAAATTGTCGTATTTTTTAATTTTTGTGAAATTGGCCAAATTGCAAATTTCTGACCATGTTATTGGGTAGTTGAAATCGGTAAATGGGCAGTTTCTTGTGCTCAATCGATAGAAAAAATAGAGTTCTGAAGAAATAGTTATGAGTTTGGTTGACTGGAATAACGGAACTAGCCGAAAATAGGGCTCAAAGTGGGCGAAATTGCCGATTTTTAAATATCGCCGAAGTCGCTAACTTCGCGAGAGCGTAATTCCGTCAGTTTTCCATCAAATTTCGTTTTTTTGGTGTCTTTACAATCGGGAAAAGATTCTCTATCATTTCATAAGAAAAAATAATTTTTTTTTTTCGAATATTTTGCGACACCAGGAGCAACTTCAGGATTGGGCCCTTCGACAGTCAAAGGGTTAAGCCACATTGCACAGATTTCCTTTATCTTTGAAGTAGGCAACTTCTTCAATTTCTCTCTCCCCTCCTCCGAAGCAGTTTCCTCAGGTGTTGCCTCTTGCTGATGAAGATGATCTAGCAGCTTATCAGTGGTTAGTTCTTCATTGTCCTCCTCCACCAACTCTTCCACATCATCCCCACTAACCTCCAACCCCAAGAACTTTCCTAATGCCACAATGGATTCCTCAACTGGCATAGGATTCCCAGGGTTAGCCTCGCCCTTCAAAATCCCTTTGGTCTACACATTCTGGCCACAGTTTCTTCCAAGCAGAGTTCAAGGTCCTCTTAGTCACTCCCTCCTAAGCCTTACCTATAAGGTTTACACAATTGAGGATATCAAAGTGCTCTCTCCAAAACTCTTAGTCAATTGAGTTTCTGAAGTCACTACAAAGCACTTTTCAAACAGAGCTTTTGTGTACAGTTTTTTGAAGTTTGCAGTAACTTGCTGG
>NW_027197243.1:0-65579 GCF_038502225.1 Cherax quadricarinatus | reverse complement strand
TATATATATATAATATATATGATATATATATATAATATATATATATTTTATATATATATATATGTATATATATATATATATATATATATATGTCGTGCCGAATAGGCAGAACTTGCGATCTTGACTTAAATAGCAACGCTCATCTTGCCATATAGGACAAGCGAAAATTTGTGTATGCAATAATTTCGCCAAAATCATTCTGAACCTAACGAAAAAAATATATTTCACTGTGTTTGCTTAGTATTGTGTGATGAATGGTTTGCTTAGTATTAAATTACTGTAAACAAATCAAAAATATATTTAGTTGGGTTAGGTTAAAATAAATTGTTCTTGTTATAATAAGGTTACGTAAGTTTTCTAAGATTCTTTTGGTGCAAAATTAAAAATTTTTACATCAACATTAATGAAAAAAATATATCTTTAAACATATAAGAGAAAATTTTAGAAAGGACTTAATTTTAAAAGAGTTCTTGCTAAGTGACCAGTTTTACATATTCGGCACGACATATATATATATATATATATATATATATATATATATATATATATATATATATATATATATATATATATATATATATATATATATATATATATATAAATTATATATATATATATATATATATATATATATATATATATATATATATATATATATATATATATATATATATATAAATATATATATATATATATAAATATATATATATATATATATATATATATATATATATATATATATATATATATATATATATATATATATATATATATATATATATATGTATTTATATATATGTATGTATGTATATATATGCATATTTAAAAAGTGTATAAATATGCATACATATGCAAACATACCTGAAAGCTTATATATGCACATACATGCACAACAAAAGCTGTATTAGAACGGTATCACTACCCTGCACTACTCTTGTGATGAGGTAGAGGAGGCTGGGGTTATGAAACACGAGAATATTTTTAATGGATCACTCAACACCCTAAGCGCATGTAGTTACCATTCCTTTTTCTTTGGGCACACCGAGAAAAAGGATATATTAAGACATAGGACACAGCATTCCCACACACCCCCAGGACACACTAGGACACTACTCCAGCCAGCACTTTCGGACACGCTAGGAAACCACAAGATGCAGGATGCACTAGAGAGGTTATGCTAGGCGAGACTTACCAGGATATGGTAGGAGCTTGGTGGGGTAAGAGTCCATGGAATCTAGGAGGTAGCAAGCACCCCGGGACTGCAGTGCCACGTGGAATAAACTGTTTGACATCCGTGGATACCTAGGAGCACACGCCTTGAGGAAAATGGGTACAGTGGTTAGAGAAGTGTAAAGAGGACGAAGGAGGGGGAGTGGGTTAGAGAGGTGTAGAGTGGACGAAGGAAGAGAGGAGTGAGTTAGAGAGGAGTAGAGAGGACGAAGGAAGAGGGGAGTGGGTTAGAGAGATGTAGAGTGGACGAAGAAAGAGAGGAGTGGGTGAGAGGATGGGTAACATTGGGTTTGAAGAAAGGAAAACCTGTAAGACGAATTGCTATCAGTGTTATCTTAAAGTAGTCGGTGAGAGCAGAAAACTGAAACAATCTTAACTCAACCATCCTGAGATTACAGTATAAATACAACCATCCTGGGACTCCAGACAGTCTTGGCACAATCATCCAGGGACTCCAGACAGTCTTGGCACAACCATCCTTGGACTCCAGACAGTCTTGGCACAACCATCCAGGGACTCCAGGCAGTCTTGGCACAACCATCCTTGGACTCCAGACAGTCTTGGCACAACCATCCTTGGACTCCAGACAGTCTTGGCACAACCATCCTTGGACTCCAGACAGTCTTGGCACAACCATCCTTGGACTCCAGACAGTCTTGGCACAACCATCCTTGGACTCCAGACAGTCTTGGCACAACCATCCAGGGACTCCAGACAGTCTTGGCACAACCATCCTTGGACTCCAGACAGTCTTGGCACAACCATCCTTGGACTCCAGACAGTCTTGGCACAACCATCCTTGGACTCCAGACAGTCTTGGCACAACCATCCTTGGACTCCAGACAGTCTTGGCACAACCATCCTTGGACTCCAGACAGTCTTGGCACAACCATCCTTGGACTCCAGACAGTCTTGGCACAACCATCCAGGGACTCCAGACAGTCTTGGCACAACCATCCTGGGACTCCACACAGCCTTAGTACAACCATCCTGGGACTCCAGGCAGTCTTGGCACAACCATCCTTGGACTCCAGACAGTCTTGGCACAACCATCCAGGGACTCCAGGCAGTCTTGGCACAACCATCCTTGGACTCCAGACAGTCTTGGCACAACCATCCTGGGACTCCAGACAGTCTTGGCACAACCATCCTTGGACTCCAGACAGTCTTGGCACAACCATTCTGGGACTCCAGACAGTCTTGGCACAACCATCCTGGGACTCCACACAGCCTTAGTACAACCATCCTGGGACTCCAGACAGTCTTGGTACAACCATCCTGGAACACGAACACTTTGGTACAACCATCTTGCAATACAATAAGTGTGTTACACTGTACCAGGGACACAAACAATCTGGTACAACCTGCTTAGGACACAACCTGATACAACCAGTGTCTGACACAAACAGTCTGGTACAACAAGCTTGGGACGAATCCTGATACAACAGCGTGGGACCAAAACATTCTGGTATAACCAACGTGGGACACAGCCTGATACAACCAGCGTGCGACACAAACAGTTTGGTACAACCACCTTGGGACACAAACAGTCTGGTACAACCACCTTGGGAGTGTGTGTGTGTGTGTGTGTGTGTGTGTGTGTGTGTGTGTGTGTGTGTGTACTCACCTAGTTGTACTCACCTAGTTGAGGTTTCGGGGGTCGAGTCCGAGCTCCTGGCCCCGCCTCTTCACTGATCGCTACTAGGTCACTCTCCCTGAGCCGTGAGCTTTATCATACCTCTGCTTAAAGCTATGTATGGATCCTGCCTCCACTACATCGCTTCCCAAACTATTCCACTTACTGACTACTCTGTGGCTGAAGAAATACTTCCTAACATCCCTGTGATTCATCTGTGTCTTCAGCTTCCAACTGTGTCCCCTTGTTACTGTGTCCAATCTCTGGAACATCCTGTCTTTGTCCACCTTGTCAATTCCTCTCAGTATTTTGTATGTCGTTATCATGTCCCCCCTATCTCTCCTGTCCTCCAGTGTCGTCAGGTTGATTTCCCTTAACCTCTCCTCGTAGGACATACCTCTTAGCTCTGGGACTAGTCTTGTTGCAAACCTTTGCACTTTCTCTAGTTTCTTTACGTGCTTGGCTAGGTGTGGGTTCCAAACTGGTGCCGCATACTCCAATATGGGCCTAACGTACACGGTGTACAGGGTCCTGAACGATTCCTTATTAAGATGTCGGAATGCTGTTCTGAGGTTTGCTAGGCGCCCATATGCTGCAGCAGTTATTTGGTTGATGTGCGCTTCAGGAGATGTGCCTGGTGTTATACTCACCCCAAGATCTTTTTCCTTGAGTGAGGTTTGTAGTCTCTGACCCCCTAGACTGTACTCCGTCTGCGGCCTTCTTTGCCCTTCCCCAATCTTCATGACTTTGCACTTGGTGGGATTGAACTCCAGGAGCCAATTGCTGGACCAGGTCTGCAGCCTGTCCAGATCCCTTTGTAGTTCTGCCTGGTCTTCGATCGAGTGAATTCTTCTCATCAACTTCACGTCATCTGCAAACAGGGACACCTCAGAGTCTATTCCTTCCGTCATGTCGTTCACAAATACCAGAAACAGCACTGGTCCTAGGACTGACCCCTGCGGGACCCCGCTGGTCACAGGTGCCCACTCTGACACCTCGCCACGTACCATGACTCGCTGCTGTCTTCCTGACAAGTATTCCCTGATCCATTGTAGTGCCTTCCCTGTTATCCCTGCTTGGTCCTCCAGTTTTTGCACCAATCTCTTGTGTGGAACTGTGTCAAACGCCTTCTTGCAGTCCAAGAAAATGCAATCCACCCACCCCTCTCTCTCTTGTCTTACTGCTGTCACCATGTCATAGAACTCCAGTAGGTTTGTGACACAGGATTTCCCGTCCCTGAAACCATGTTGGCTGCTGTTGATGAGATCATTCCTTTCTAGGTGTTCCACCACTCTTCTCCTGATAATCTTCTCCATGATTTTGCATACTATACATGTCAGTGACACTGGTCTGTAGTTTAATGCTTCATGTCTGTCTCCTTTTTTAAAGATTGGGACTACATTTGCTGTCTTCCATGCCTCAGGCAATCTCCCTGTTTCGATAGATGTATTGAATATTGTTGTTAGGGGTACACATAGCGCCTCTGCTCCCTCTCTCAATACCCATGGGGAGATGTTATCTGGCCCCATTGCCTTTGAGGTATCTAGCTCACTCAGAAGCCTCTTCACTTCTTCCTCGGTTGTGTGCACTGTGTCCAGCACTTGGTGGTGTGCCCCACCTCTCCGTCTTTCTGGAGTCCCTTCTGTCTCCTCTGTGAACACTTCTTTGAATCTCTTGTTGAGTTCTTCACATACTTCACGGTCATTTCTTGTTGTCTCTCCTCCTTCCTTCCTTAGCCTGATTACCTGGTCCTTGACTGTTGTTTTCCTCCTGATGTGGCTGTACAACAGTTTCGGGTCAGATTTGGCTTTCGCTGCTATGTCATTTTCATATTGTCTTTGGGCCTCCCTTCTTATCTGTGCATATTCATTTCTGGCTCTACGACTGTTCGTGTGTCCGTGTGTCCGTGTGTGTGTGTGTGTGTGTGTGTGTGTGTGTGTGTGTGTGTGTGTGTGTGTGTGTGTGTGTGTGTGTGTGTGTGTGTGTGTGTGTGTACTCACCTAATTGTACTCACCTAATTGTGGTTGCAGGGGTCGAGACTCAGCTCCTGGCCCCGCCTCTTCACTGATCGCTACTAGGTCCTCTCCCTCTCTGCTTCCTGAGCTTTGTCATACCTCTTCTTAAAACTATGTATGGTTCCTGCCTCCACTACTTCACTTGCTAGGCTATTCCACTTCCTGACGACTCTATGACTGAAGAAATACTTCCTAACGTCCCTGTGACTCGTCTGAGTCTTCAGCTTCCAGTTGTGACCCCTTGTTTCTGTGTCCCCTCTCTGGAACATCCTATCTCTGTCCACCTTGTCTATTCCCCGCAGTATCTTGTATGTCGTTATCATGTCTCCCCTGACCCTTCTGTCCTCCAGTGTCGTCAGTCCGATTTCCCTCAACCTTTCCTCGTACGACATTCCCCTGAGCTCTGGGACTAGCCTTGTTGCAAACCTTTGTACTTTCTCTAACTTCTTGACGTGCTTGACCAGGTGTGGGTTCCAGACTGGTGCTGCATACTCCAGTATGGGCCTAACATACACAGTGTACAGTGTCTTGAACGATTCCTTATTAAGGTATCGGAACGCTATTCTCAGGTTTGCCAGGCGCCCGTATGCTGCAGCAGTTATTTGGTTGATGTGTGCCTCCGGTGACGTGCTCGGTGTTATGGTCACCCCAAGGTCTTTCTCCCTGAGTGAGGTCTGTAGTCTTTGTCCACCTAGCCTATACTCTGTCTGCGGTCTTCTTTGCCCCTCCCCAATCTTCATGACTTTGCATTTGGCAGGGTTGAATTCGAGAAGCCAGTTTCTGGACCACATGTCCAGCCTGTCCAGGTCTCTTTGCAGTCCTGCCTCATCCTCATCCGATTTAATTCTTCTCATCAGCTTCACATCATCTGCGAATAGGGACACTTCAGAGTCTATTCCTTCCATCATGTCGTTCGCATATATCAAAAATAGCACTGGTCCTAGAACTGACCCCTGTGGGACCCCGCTCGTCACAGGCGCCCACTGTGATACCTCTTCACGTACCATGACTCGTTGTTGCCTCCCTGTCAGGTATTCCCTGATCCATTGCAGTGCCCTCCCTGTTATATGCGCCTGATCCTCCAGCTTCTGCACTAATCTCTTGTGGGGAACTGTGTCAAAGGCCTTCCTGCAGTCTAGGAAAATGCAATCAACCCACCCCTCTCTCTCGTGTCTTACTTCTGTTACCTTGTCATAAAACTCCAGAAGGTTTGTGACACAGGATTTGCCTTCCATGAACCCATGCTGGTTTTCATTTATAATCTTGTTCCGTTCCAGGTGTTCCACCACTCTCCTCCTGATAATCTTCTCCATGACTTTGCACACAATACATGTCAGAGACACAGGTCTGTAGTTTAGTGCCTCATTTCTGTTTCCTTTCTTAAATATGGGGACTACATTTGCTGTCTTCCATTTCTCAGGTAGTTGCCCAGTTTCAAGGGATGTGTTGAAGATTGTGGTTAGGGGCACGCACAGCATCTCTGCTCCTTCTCTAAGGACCCACGGGGAGATGTTGTCCGGTCCCATCGCCTTTGAGGTATCAAGGTCACTTAGCAGCTTCTGCACCTCCTCCTCGGTTGTTCGTATGTCATCCAACACTTGTTGGTATATTCCCTCTTGATGTTCCCTTCTGTGCTGTCTTCCCAGAGCCCTTCCTGTCTCTACTGTAAAAACTTCCTTAAATCTCCTGTTTAGCTCCTCACATACCTCCTGATCATTTCTTGTGAGTTCTCCACCTTCTGTCCTCAGTCTGATCACCTGGTCTTTGACTGTTGTCTTCCTCCTGATGTGGCTATACAACAGTTTCGGGTCAGTCTTGATTTTCGATGCTATGTTATTTTCATACTGTCGCTGGGCCTCCCTCCTTACCTGTGCATACTCGTTCCTGGCTCTGCGACTAATCTCCCTATTTTCATGTGTTCTCTGCCTTCTGTACTTTTTCCATTCTCTATTGCACTTTGTTTTTGCCTCCTTACACCGTCGGGTAAACCAGGGGCTCGTTCTGGTCTTCCCATTGTTTCTGTTGCCCTTGGGAATAAACCTTTCCACTGCCTCCTTGCATTTTGTTGTTACATATTCCATCATTTCATTTACTGGCTTTCCTGCCAGTTCTCTGTCCCACGGAACCTCCTGCAGGAAGTTCCTCAACCCTATGTAGTCCCCTCTTTTATAGTCAGGCTTTTCCCATTCAACTCCTGTTACTCTCTCCACTTGCAACTCTACTATGTATTCAAAGCACAGAACCACGTGGTCACTAGCTCCTAGGGGACTCTCATATGTGATGTCCTCAATGTCTGAACTGCCCAGGGTGAACACAAGGTCCAATCTTGCTGGTTCATCCTCCCCTCTCACTCTGGTAGTGTCCTTAACATGTTGGTGCATGAGGTTTTCCAGCACCACATCCAACATCTTGGCTCTCCATGTTTCGGGACCCCCATGTGGCTCCAGGTTTTCCCAGTCAATCTCCCTGTGGTTGAAATCCCCCATAACCAGCAACTTTGCTCTGCTGGAGTGAGCTCTTCTTGCCACCTCAGCAAGTGTGTCCACCATTGCTCTGTTGCTCTCTTCATATTCCTCTCTTGGCCTCCTGCAGTTCTGTGGTGGATTATACATCACTGCAATGACCACCTTGTGCTCCCCAGACTGAAGTGTACCTACTATGTAGTCCCTTTCTCCTGTCTCGTCTATGCCTCCCATTTTCTCGAATTTCCATCGGTTTTTTACGAGCAGAGCAACCCCTCCTCCCCCTCTGCCCCTTCTATCTTTCCTCATGATCTGGTATCCTGGTGGGAAGATTGCATCTGTTATTGTCTCCGTGAGTTTTGTTTCTGTAACTGCTATGATGTCTGGGGACTTCTCATTGATTCTTTCTTGCCATTCCTCATATTTATTCGTTAATCCATCCGCATTTGTGTACCAAACCTTCAACTTCTGTTCTAATACTGTAACTGTGGTCCTGGGGGAATACTGGGGTTGGGAGAGCAGGAGCCCTGGTGGGGGCCTGTGGGGGGTTGCAGTGGAGGTGGAGGAAGAGCTCCCATAGGGGGTTGCTGTAGGGGTAGGGTTCGTGGTGCGGGGGGTGGGAACAGAGGGATCGGTGTGTGATGGTTGGTTTGGATTGTTCAGTTGCCTTGGGGGTGTCGTGGCTGGAGTCCTTCTGCAGGTGTTTCTGGGGGGTGTGCTTGTCCTTCCACCTGTTCCTGGGTTATTCTGCTCTCCTTTTTCATTTCCTCCCATTCCTCCTTTCGTTTTTGCACTCTCTCTTTCAGTATCATCCTTTCCTCCTGTGTTCTGTCTCGATCGAGGTACACACTCATGAACTCCTGTTTGCCTCTCAGCCGTGCTTTCTCCTGCAGGATCATGGTTCGAGTTGATTCTGCCTTGAAAATTACTTTGAGAGGCCGATTCCTTTTCTTTGTGAACCACCCGATTCTCCGAAAATTTGCCACCTGGGTCATGTCTCCCTCGCCTATCACCTTCATGATACCTTCAATCGCTTTTTTCTCCTCCTGCTTTCTTTCATCATAAGTTTCCCCTTCAGCTTCGTCTAGCCCATAGACAAAAACTGATCTCTCCCTTTCCACCTCCCACTGTGACTCCCATTGCATCCTCTGAGGTGTTTTAGTTCCTTCCCGTGGAGTGTTCCTTCCTTCAGTCCCTTCCCTAGCTGTGGCCCCTATGCTCATTGGTTTGTCCTTCCTGCTCACCTGTTCCTGGCCCCCACAAGTGTCTGGTAAGGTCCCTGCACATGTCCTAGTTCCTTCAATGTCTTCCAACCTCTCATTCTGTCCTAGTGTGCTCCCTGTCTTTGTTTTGGCCCCAAGTGGGTTTGACAGGACCTCTGCATACAGTTTAGCTTCCATGCTCCCTTCAGACCCTTTGTCTGTGTCTGATGTAAACATTGCTGATGCTACTTCTGTATTACCTTTGTTTCTAGGCTGTTTCTGATTTCTCAGTCCTCAGCTCCTGGCCCTTGCAAGCCTCTTCACTGATCCCTACTAGGTCACTAGTTGAGGTTGCTCGAGTCCGAGCTCCTGGCCCCGCCTCTTCACTGATCGCTTAGGTATCATCATACCTCTGCTTAAAGCTATGTATGGATCCTGCCTCCACTACATCGCTTCCCAAACTATTCCACTTACTGACTACTCTGTGGCTGAAGAAATACTTCCTAACATCCCTGTGATTCATCTGTGTCTTCAGCTTCCAACTGTGTCCCCTTGTTACTGTGTCCAATCTCTGGAACATCCTGTCTTTGTCCACCTTGTCAATTCCTCTCAGTATTTTGTATGTCGTTATCATGTCCCCCCTATCTCTCCTGTCCTCCAGTGTCGTCAGGTTGATTTCCCTTAACCTCTCCTCGTAGGACATACCTCTTAGCTCTGGGACTAGTCTTGTTGCAAACCTTTGCACTTTCTCTAGTTTCTTTACGTGCTTGGCTAGGTGTGGGTTCCAAACTGGTGCCGCATACTCCAATATGGGCCTAACGTACACGGTGTACAGGGTCCTGAATGATTCCTTATTAAGATGTCGGAATGCTGTTCTGAGGTTTGCTAGGCGCCCATATGCTGCAGCAGTTATTTGGTTGATGTGCGCTTCAGGAGATGTGCCTGGTGTTATACTCACCCCAAGATCTTTTTCCTTGAGTGAGGTTTGTAGTCTCTGGCCCCCTAGACTGTACTCCGTCTGCGGTCTTCTTTGCCCTTCCCCAATCTTCATGACTTTGCACTTGGTGGGATTGAACTCCAGGAGCCAATTGCTGGACCAGGTCTGCAGCCTGTCCAGATCCCTTTGTAGTTCTGCCTGGTCTTCGATCGAGTGAATTCTTCTCATCAACTTCACGTCATCTGCAAACAGGGACACCTCAGAGTCTATTCCTTCCGTCATGTCGTTCACAAATACCAGAAACAGCACTGGTCCTAGGACTGACCCCTGTGGGACCCCGCTGGTCACAGGTGCCCACTCTGACACCTCGCCACGTACCATGACTCGCTGCTGTCTTCCTGACAAGTATTCCCTGATCCATTGTAGTGCCTTCCCTGTTATCCCTGCTTGGTCCTCCAGTTTTTGCACCAATCTCTTGTGTGGAACTGTGTCAAACGCCTTCTTGCAGTCCAAGAAAATGCAATCCACCCACCCCTCTCTCTCTTGTCTTACTGCTGTCACCATGTCATAGAACTCCAGTAGGTTTGTGACACAGGATTTCCCGTCCCTGAAACCATGTTGGCTGCTGTTGATGAGATCATTCCTTTCTAGGTGTTCCACCACTCTTCTCCTGATAATCTTCTCCATGATTTTGCATACTATACATGTCAGTGACACTGGTCTGTAGTTTAATGCTTCATGTCTGTCTCCTTTTTTAAAGATTGGGACTACATTTGCTGTCTTCCATGCCTCAGGCAATCTCCCTGTTTCGATAGATGTATTGAATATTGTTGTTAGGGGTACACATAGCGCCTCTGCTCCCTCTCTCAATACCCATGGGGAGATGTTATCTGGCCCCATTGCCTTTGAGGTATCTAGCTCACTCAGAAGCCTCTTCACTTCTTCCTCGGTTGTGTGCACTGTGTCCAGCACTTGGTGGTGTGCCCCACCTCTCCGTCTTTCTGGAGTCCCTTCTGTCTCCTCTGTGAACACTTCTTTGAATCTCTTGTTGAGTTCCTCACATACTTCACGGTCATTTCTTGTTGTCTCTCCTCCTTCCTTCCTTAGCCTGATTACCTGGTCCTTGACTGTTGTTTTCCTCCTGATGTGGCTGTACAACAGTTTCGGGTCAGATTTGGCTTTCGCTGCTATGTCGTTTTCATATTGTCTTTGGGCCTCCCTTCTTATCTGTGCATATTCGTTTCTGGCTCTACGACTGTTCTCCTTATTCTCCTGGGTCCTTTGCCTTCTATATTTCTTCCATTCCCTAGCACACTTGGTTTTTGCCTCCCTGCACCTTTGGGTAAACCATGGGCTCATCCTGGCTTTTTCATTATTCCTGTTACCCTTGGGTACAAACCTCTCCTCAGCCTCCTTGCATTTTGTTGCTACATATTCCATCATCTCATTAACTGGCTTCCCTGCCAGTTCTCTGTCCCACTGAACCCCGTTCAGGTAGTTCCTCATTCCTGTGTAGTCCCCTTTCTTGTAGTTTGGCTTCATTCGTCCTGGCCTTCCTGCTTCTCCCTCCACTTGTAGCTCTACTGTGTATTCGAAGCTTAAAACCACATGGTCACTGGCCCCAAGGGGTCTTTCATATGTGATGTCCTCAATATCTGCACTA
Organism: Cherax quadricarinatus; assembly: GCF_038502225.1. NCBI lineage: Eukaryota > Metazoa > Arthropoda > Malacostraca > Decapoda > Parastacidae > Cherax > Cherax quadricarinatus. The sequence continues at coordinate 54,434 of NW_027197243.1, read as the reverse complement.
CTCAAGGTGAATACTAAGTCCAGTCTTGCTGGTTCATCCTCTCCTCTCTCTCTTGTAGTGTCCCTTACGTGTTGGTGCATGAAGTTTTCCAGTACCACCTCCATCATCTTAGCCCTCCATGTATCTTGGTCCCCATGTAATCGATTGTGGTTAAAGTCACCCATGATCAGGAGCTTATCAGCTAAGTTTAAAGAGTTTGTACGTAACTTAGAAATGACAGCTCATCGACTGCTACACAGCCGCCCCTGCAGACGAGGTCTAGAAGCTGTCGAAACCATCACAACAGGGGCTGTCAAGAGATACAATTTGTAAGTATAATTACCCCTAGGGGGTGTTATGTCAGCATATTTCATTCGATGATGGCTGACGAAATACTTACTTGTTTGGACTCAAAAGTCCACACCTTACTGCCGACTATAGGTTGATTACAAACTCCTTGCGACTCAAGAACTGCGCAGTCCCCCGATCTACAAGAAATTCGTAACATACCTTGCTCTTGTAGCGTGAGCTATGGTGTTCTTCAACACCTTCGACAGATATCGGTGACTTGATAGAAGCTGAAGTGTCCTTGGATGTCCACGTCTTCCATTGTCTAGGAAACGCACACTGGTACACTATGTTCCACAAGATTTGTCTTTATTGTTCACAATGTTATCACTGAAGAAGCTGATCACACTTCTCTTAAGTGTTTATTGTGTTTTATGAGACACTTTGTTCACACTAACGCACAGATCAGTGTTCTTTGTTGGTTATCCTGGTGTCAGTGTCACTCTCAGTAGAGTCAAAAGTAATCTGAAGACGCCACAGCACCCCATGCCGTAACTTCCCTAGCACAAAAAAAAAAAAAAACTGACCTAGTACTTTTGCTTCCTTGCCACTTCCTCGATGAAGCAAAGCAGAATGTTTGATTCTTGCTGTCTTAAGCATAGACAACAATGTACACTATCTTTACTATGGTAATAAAGTGGGAGCAGGATTTTCCTTAATTGTCCTGCTAAGTAAGAGATGTACTGTCTCTTATTAAAATACACTTTGCAACACTGCTGCAAGGAGCAGCGGTCACTTGACCACGTGGCATACTCGTACATCTGTGATCAATTACTCACTGTAGCAGTAAACAAGACGCTTGCCCCTTCTGAGAGGGCTGGGCCCCTCAGGGCTGAAAGGGCTGAAGGGGCTGAAGGGGGCTGATACCCCCCTCCTGGAGAAAATTTCTCCACACTGGGGGGCGGCGGAGGTTCGCTGCAGGTGAACTATTCATCACTTAACATTAATTTGATTTTCTCACTCGCCACCACTGCTGCTTGTCTTTTCTGAACAGCTTTAGTCTGTGTGGTTTCTGGAGAATCACTAATTTTGTTTTCAACACTGTGTAATTCTAACGGCACTAGTTTATTTATTGTCCGCTTATTCACTACACCTTTGCTCAAAACATCAACTGTCCTGATGATTCCATTTGCATCAGGATATATGGTCACAATTTTTCCAAGTGGCCATTGGGACCTCGGACCATCATTGTCAATAATCACTATGTCACCAGGTCTTAAGGACTTATGATTTTCAGGAACACCAGCTCCATAGAAGTGTTCTCTCAATGAGGTGAGATAGTCTTCTCGCCAAATTTTCTCCCAACGTTCAATCACTTTATTAAGGTGTTTGAATTTACGTCTGAGTTGCTCAGGTTCGAAATAAGTAGGATCCTCTATGATTTCTTTATCATTCATGGGAGGAACAGGTTCGAGCCTTCTGCCATGGAGTAAATGAGATGGACTTAACACTTCTAAATTGTCCAGATCATCGGTAACATAAGTTAGAGGTCTGTTGTTGACTCTATTTTCTATTTCAGTCACAACTGTACGGAATTCTTCTAAGTCTATTCTCTGACGATGAAGAGTCTTCCTTAAACAACGTTTTACAATGCCGATCATTCTTTCATAAAATCCGCCGTGCCATGGAGATTTAGGAGGAATGTATCTCCAACGACAACTGCGTTGATTCAGCATCTGTTGTACTTCTGGTTGATCAAAGATCTTGCTTATATAAGCAGCACCAGCAACAAAGTTCGTTGCATTATCTGAAATCATCAGTCTGGGACATGCCCTTCTGGCTGCAAACCTTCTGAATAATTTGATAAAGGTTTCAGCAGACATGTCAGTGGCTACTTCTAGATGTACTGCTCTAGTTGTAGCACAAGTGAACAAACAGATGTACACCTTGATGGGAACTTTGTCAACTGTTTTGGTTAAAATTATTGGTCCAGTGTAATCTACACCTGTCACCTCAAATGGAGTGATATGACAAACTCTTTCAGAGGGATATGGAGGTGGACCTGGATACTGACATACTCGCATATCGTAGTGACGACAAGTAATACAGTCCTTTATTTGTTTTTTCACACTTTGTCGACCTTGAGGTATCCAGTAGGATTGTCGTATATGACAAAGTGTGTCAGCTACCCCACCATGTAACACGTTACTGTGGGCGTTTTGCACAATCAGTTTTGTTAGCCAATGATTCTTGGGGATCAATATTGGATGTATGGCTTCTTTAGGTAGTGAAGAATTATGAATTCTTCCTCGACATCTTATAATCTTTTCTGAGTCGAGATAAAGTCCTAAAGAATTAATCATGACAGGTTTCTTTGGGGATTTATCTTGTGTTTCTAGAAATTTATATTCTGTAGAGAAAACATCTTTCTGTATTAGTTTCACCCAGTATTTAATGGGTTCAAGACATTCATAATCAGGTTTTATTCCTTTAATGAATTTAAAGACAAGAGCTGTAACTCTTAAGAGTTTACCCAAAGATGAGTATTTAGATCCATCAATGACTATTTCTGTTGTGTCTGCAGTATTTACACAACTTATTTCTGCTGTGTTCAAGCAGACTGTTTCTTCTGGCATAATGTGAGCTTTTTGCTGAGGCCAGTTATTTTCATTAGAGAGCCAGTTCGGTCCGTGGAGCCATAATTTATTATCCACAAATTTCTTGAGTGGGACACCACGTGACAACATGTCAGCTGGATTCTCTTGGGTAGAGACGTGGAGAAAGAGATAATCTCTCTGCATCTCTTTTATTTCTGCTACTCTGTTCTGTACATAGACCAACTTACTCTTATTATTTCTTAACCACTGGAGAACTGCTTCATTATCACTCCAGATCACGGTTTTTTCAATAGTGAGATGATCAAGTACTTTGTTGAGATAGACAGCTAATTTTGTACCTACATAGAGTGCTGTCAGTTCCAATTGTGGTACTGTTCTGACCTTCAAGGGTGCTACCCTGGCCTTTGAAGTAATTAGTGTACTTCCTTCAGCATTACTCATGTAAGCTACAGCGCCATAACCTCTGGTTGACGCATCACAGAACACATGTAATGTGTACTTGTTTCCCTCTTGACCTATTTGTCTGGGAAATTTAATTTGATGAAGTTGTTTAAACTCCTTGGATATTTCATCCCATGCTTGACTCATTTCTAGAGGCAAGTTCTCATCCCATCCAATTTTGAGCTTCCATGCATCTTGCATAAGCATTTTACCTTTTATGGTAATTGGTGAGACGAGTCCTAGAGGATCAAAACATTGTGATACCTCTGACAGTAAACTACGTTTAGTGAGTGTACTGCATGATTTATTGTTTATCTTTTTGAGACTCAAAGTATCTTCCTGTGTGTTCCAATTAAGTCCCAGCATATTGTTGCAATCAGGAATTTCAGTTTCAGGGAAATCTTCTTTGATAAGTTCCCTTAATTGCTTTGAATTTGTATTCCACATCCTTAGAGGCATATTTGCTTCTTTCATCTCCTTGTTAGCTTCTCTGTATAAGGATTTCAAATCCTCCTCTTTATTCACAGTACCTTGAAGATTGTCCACATAGAAACTTTTCTTTAAGATTTCTTTGAAGGGACTTTCAGATTTCTTCAAATGTGTATTTAGAGTAGCTTCTAGTAAGAATGGAGAGGATGTTGCACCAAATAATACTGATTTGAAACGATAAGTTTTCACAGGACTTTGAGGATCATGTGGATTTTCAGGCCACAAGAATCGAGTATAATCTCTATCTATTTCTTGTAGTCCTACTCTTAAGAAAGCTTTGGAAATATCAGCCGTGTAGGCATATGGGTTTGTGCGAAATTTCATAAGCACGTCTCCAAGCTTCTCAGTTAGTGAGGGTCCGGTCATCAGACAGTCATTAAGACTTGCTACATCTTTATTTGCACGTGCGCTGCAATTATATACAACACGTAGTGGAGTGGTTTCAGAATCTTTTCTGACTCCATGGTGCGGGAGATAATGAGCTTCTGTCTTCAACTTATCTTCGACTATTTCCTCAATGAATTTATTGTCCAACTGTTCTTGTATGATATTATCATAGACAGTCAGTAGCTCTGGATTCTTCCTGAGCTCATGTATTTGTGCTTTCATCTGTCCGAAAGCCATGCGATAATTGCTAGGCAGATGTGGTGGATTTAATTTCCATGGTAACCTAACCCAATACTGTCCATCTTTATATTTGACAGTGTCCAAATATTGGTTATAAGTCTGAGACTCTTGTGGGCTTGGTTTATTTACATCAATACCTATCGCATCTAAATCCCACAACTTATCAACTGGTTCATTCATTTCTTCCAGTAATGATAATTTTTGCTGTGGTACATGATCAGCGGTTATTCTCGTAACTAGTACATTTTCCACTGAATCAATATCAGCTTCTTTCCCACTTTGAGAGGGAATGGGACCACATATCATGTGGCCTCCTGCTGTTTTCAGCAAGTGAACATCATGTTTACTTACTATATTTTGCACAAAACAGTGATAATAATCACTTCCAATGATTAAATCAATTGGACTAATAGTGTCCGTCTGTATGTCAGGACAGGCTAACTTGACCTTAGCTGCTTTCAGTGCTGCAACTGTTTCTTTTAATCCCTGGATCTGCACAGACTTAGGCAAATCATCTACTACCACAGCTTCTACTGTCTTTTTCCTGTTTCCTAGACCAACAGTGATTCTGGCTAGGTCATATGTCTGTTTACCAGAATTGTGGAAAAAACCAGCTATATCTAACTGTATTTTGGCATAGGGTTGTTTATTCAGTTTCTGCAACACTGTTCTTCTTATGAAGGACCTTTGTGAGCCTTGATCAAATAGTGTTAGCACATTGGTTTTGTGTAATTTATTAGATAACTCAACTCGAGCTATCGGGAGAGCAGTTGCTTTAAACTTATCTCTCACATTTAATGCTGTTGCTTGTTGACTTCCTGATTCTGTGGAAGTCTGCTGCTGTTCAGCAAAAGTATTTGGGCATAATGCTGTATGATGCATACCCTTGCATTTAAAACACTTCTTCAGTGAGCATTTTCCTCCCTTGTGTTCACCTAAACACTTGATGCACCTTTTCAGCTGATGAACACGTTGTTTACGTGCCTCCATTGATGTGTATTGACTACAATACTGTGCCCAATGTGTTCCATCACAAAGTACACATTTTGGAGTACGTTTATGTGTGACAGTCTGTTTACTGTCTGTTGTATTCACAGCTTGATAAATGCCTATATGGGATTTCCCATTATGTGGTTTAGTGGGAGTAGGTATACTCTTTTTATACTGAGTTGAAGGTTTATTATCCACTGGATTTGTGGATTTTTCATCTTGTCTCGTTGCTTGCATGCATGAAACTATTGTTTGTAAACCATTGCTAATTTCCTCACAAGTGAAATAGCGTTTATTGAACATAATATTTAATCGTTCAATAGTTTGTGGTGACAACTTATCTTGTACAATACCACTGATAAACCAATCACATTGTCTTAGGTCATATTTAGCATCTAGAGATCTGAGACTATTGTCTAATGTAATTCTAAATGCCTGTAAGTCTGAAAAACAATGTTTGGGTGGCTTCAAGCTTGATATTAAGACTGCATGTCTAACTCTAGCCTTGTCAGCATCGAAGTAATTGTCTGCTAAGACACGTAAGGCTATTTGATAATTGCCTTTAACCACCGGAAATGACTTAATCAGTTCATAGGGTTCTCCCTTCACAAGACATTTAAGGTAATTGAACTTAGCAATCTCATCTATGTCAGTTCGTGAATTTACTATGGATTGAAAACCACTAATGAATTCTTCATAATTATGACCTTGGAAAATAGGTAATGACAATGTAGGTAAGCTTGGTAATGGGACACTTGTTGTTGTTACAGGTGTAACAGGTGTTTGACCACTAGTTACAGTAGGTCTCTGTGACAGAGTTTTACGGCAGATAGCCTGTACTCCTGTCCACCTTAATTGTTGATCACTAAAAGTATCCAAAACATTTTTAATTTCATCCTCAGATGGATCTGATTCAAGAAATTTATTTTCATAATGTGTATAGTCTGAATTAATTATTTTCATACGTTGTGTAAATAATTCAAACTTGACCTCAAGATCATCAAAATCTATGTTTGTATCTTGAGTTAATCCTATACAGACTGAAATTAGATTTTCTAATTGTGTAATCTTAGTCTGTAAAGACTGAAACTGAGTTTTCAAACAAGCCATTTTAATGGTATACTGAAAATTCTAGCACCACACTTAGAGTGTTTAAAAAACACTGTACTGCTATAAACAGCTGAGTTTTTGTTATGCTTAAGTCAGCAATAATCGAGTCAGACACTACTGACCCACTAAGCTTAACCTCAGGGTCAATGACCATGAAGGGTACACAGTACATGTGGCTGGTGTTTATGGCTTGAGTTTGCTGTGTCAGCCTGACCACGATGATTAATCGTAAATAACGATGTTATACACTTCATTCACTATACACTATAAATGTCACTGTATAACTGTAAATCACACGTGAATATTACTTACACATATATAAATTTCACTGTTAATATATATTTGAAAGCTTACACTTTATATATAAGTTCCTTTAATATAACAGGTAGATCTATAAGAAACAAACTTTAACACAATCTTGTCTCTTAATTTCTGTCTATAAACATTATAAACACTATGTGTATATATACACTCAGACAAACAACATCACTTGGGTTGTGTTGTCTTAATCAGCATTTTCGAGATTGGAGCAGTGGATGCAGGGTGCCATCCCCCCCGTCTTCTTGTTGGGTGAGTCACCCAGCTCCCGTTTTCTTTGGGTGAACGCTGGGTGAGCGCCCGTTTTCTTTTGGCTGCCCATTCTCTGTGATTGAGTCTGGAGGGACTCATTTATACTGATTTATATTGTAAAACACTAGTTTTACAGCTTTTTTCGAAGGACCTTGGCTCATAGGTTATTTGTACACTGTAGTACAACATATTTGGACCACAGTGTGGTCTTTATCCGGTTCGAGCACGACCAAATTTCTGTTGAGAATTGGCCTTACCTGCTGTGTTTAAGATTATAATATATATAATGAACACTTAGCTGGTAAATGACAGCAAATCGTCTACACAGCCGCCCCTGCAGACGAGGTCTAGAAGCTGTCGAAACCATCACAACAGTGGGCTGTCAAGAGATACAATTTGTAAGTATAAATTACCCCTAGGGGGTGTTATGTCAGCATATTTCATTCGATGATGGCTGACGAAATACTTACTTGTTTGGACTCAAAAGTCCACACCTTACTGCCGATTATAGGTTGATTACAAACTCCTTGTGACTCAAGAATTGCGCAATCCCCCGATCTACAAGAAATTCGTAACATACCTTGCTCTTTGTAACGTGAGCTATGGTGTTCTCAACACCTTCGACAGATATCGGTGACTTGATAGAAGCTGAAGTGTCCTTGGATGTCCACGTCTTCCATTGTCTAGGAAACGCACACTGGTACACTATGTTCCACAAGATTTGACTTTATTGTTCACAATGTATCACAAGAGAAGCTGATCACACTTCTCTTAAGAGTTTATTGTGTTTTGTGAGACACTTTGTTCACACTAACGCACGGATCAGTGTTCTTTGTTGGTTATCCTGGCGTCAGTGTCACTCTCCCTAGAGTCAAAGATAGTCTGGCGATGCCACAGCGCTCCATGCCGTCACTGCCCTAATACAAAAAAAAAAAAAAAACGCTGACCTAGTACCTTGCATCCTTGTCACCTCCTCGATGAAGCAAAGCAGAATGTTTCTTTCTTGCTGTCTTAAGCATAGACAACAATGTACATTATCTTTACTATGGTAATAAAGTGGGAGCAGGATTTTCCTTAATTGTCCTGCTAAGTAAGAGATGTACTGTCTCTTATAAAAATACACTTTGCAACACCCCTGCAAGGAGCAGAGGTCACTTGACTACGTCGCATAGCATCTGTGATCAATTACTCACTCTAGCAGTAAACAAGACGCTCGCCCCTTCTGAGAGGGCTGGCCCCTCAGGGCTGAAAGGGCTGAAGGGGAAAGGGCTGAAGGGGGCTGATACCCCCCTCCTGGAGAAAATTTCTCCACACCTTCAGCATTCTATGTGTGTCTCACCTAGTTGAGGTTGCGGGGGTCGAGTCCGAGCTCCTGGCTCCGCCTCTTCACTGATCGCTACTAGGTCACTCTCCCTGAGCCGTGAGCTTTATCATACCTCTCCTTAAAGCTATGTATGGATCCTACCTCCACTACATCGCTTCCCAAACTATTCCACTTCCTGACTACTCTGTGGCTGAAGAAATACTTCCTAACATGGTATAAACCTTTACACGTCTTCAGTTCCCATCTTTCTTCATCCGAGATTGCAGACTCAAGGCACAAGCTATCCTCAACAAACCGCCCATGGAACAGCCCCCTAAACAGTTCATAGTACTCCCATGTGGCGATGTTGCCACGAATACTCGCCGGGCACTTGCTATGAGTAACATCAACGTTTCCACCATAAACACATCCTCTATCAAAGACCTCACTACTAAACGCAGCCCCACACCTCTAACTTCTACAGCAGGCGTCTACACTATCCCCTGTGGGTTCTGTCCCAAGAAATATGTAGGCGAGACAGGCAGAGATCTTGCAGTCCGCCTGAATGAGCATCGAAATGCCTCTAACAGAGACGATGTAAGGTACGCCTGTGTCCTCCACAGAGACTCCACGGGGCATTTGATGAACTGGAACGAGGCACAACTCGTTCTCACCGAACCAGACCTCAGACGCCGACGGTGCCTAGAAGCCTCACTAATCACCGTCACCGACACTATAGAACGCAACACTGGAAACTACAAAATTTCAAAAACATTGGCATACATGATACTTAAGCAGCACCAACCCAACAACACAGGAGTCACATGATTTCATCGTCTACTGGTCCTCATCATAGGCAGAGGTTGTTTTGATAAGGACCTGCCTCGCATGGGCCAGTAGGCCTTCTACAGTGTTCCTCCATTCTTATGTTCTTATGACATTCCTCAGGTCACGTGCGTCACATCTCACTCTCCGCCTATATATATAATGTCTTTCTACCTCTGTATGTTAGAAGTGATCAAGGTCCCAGGACCGAAACGTTTTCTAATAAATATGTTATAGTGTTTGCTTACGTGTCTTTCTAAACCAACTAACACAACGGTTGTGGCACCAATTTAGTCGACTGTATGTCTGCTACTGACAACGTAATGTAGGATACGTAATTCCAACTGCACAAGGTGCTCAGTTGTGCATCTATTTGTGTGTATAGCGGTTAATAGCGAAGGACCAATCGCCATGTGGGAAAATTACAGTAGTCTTAGGTGCTAACTAGGCCTAGTGGGTCTGTGGGAGCCTAGCCAAGTGGTTACTGGCTCTGTGGATGATAGCTGTGCTACATCTGGTTCGAAATTGACCAAAGCTGTGTGGAACGTGTATGTGTGGGCACGACTGTATATGGTTAGTGGTCCCTGATTCAGTCGTGACTTCAATCAATGTGCACTACTAACCTTTATTCCCCCCCAGTAGGCAGTTGCTATGGTAATCTCTAGTCATGGGAGTTCCACTTCTGCATACATGTATACACCTGAAAGTTAAAACACATGTGCAACATCTGGGTATCTTTATTGTAGACATTTCGCCATCCAGTGGCTTTATCAATACAGATTCAAGGACATAATTAGAAGACAGTAGAACTATATACAAAAGATAAGATAATCAGTACCTCAGCCTTGGATGCTGTGAACACTAACTCCAAGGCTGAGGGACTGATTACCTCATCTTTTGTATATAGTTCTACTGTCTTCTAATTATGTCCTAGAATCTGTATTGATAAAGCCACTGGATGGTGAAACGTCTACAATAAAGATAACCAGACGTTGCACATGTGTCTTAACTTTCATACTGTTGGCATTTTATACCTTTCTTGCACCTACACCTGTATGCATTCACCAATACTCGCGTGGTAGTGTTGGGGGCGGAGGATACCTGAGAATACCTGTTGAGTCACGCAACTGCCTGGTCCAGTTAATGAGACCCTTGCCTGCGGTGATCGTATGGTGCATTCACCACGCAAGGACAGGAGGGTAGGGCACCCATCTCACAGCTGAAATGTGACTCCAGCTCCAAGCCGCGGCTCGGCCTTTCCCAGGGTGTACTCGACTGAAGAAGCCTACTGTGTAGGCGAAACGTTTCAAATAAAGATACCTAACTGTTGCATATGTGTCTTACCTAACAACCTGTCGGTATTTTATACCATTTTAATGTTCAATCTGTCAGACACTGCAACACAAGGGTATCTTGGTACAGACCTGCAATCAACTTCGACAACCTCTACTAGTGAGAACGGCTGGATTTGAGAGGGACCTGACCTCCCAACATCTGAGTTCTTACCTCTACTAATGACCTACGTCTCACCTCCTGGCGCTATATAAGGCTCCATCCTGTCACTTCAACTCCATATTGTTTCAGACTATGGAACAATGCTCTTCTCCAGACTGAGGGACTGACCACCTCAAAACTTTAAGGGTGATGGACTGATTACATCGTCTTCAAGTCTCTTCTGCTTCTATCAACTTTTCTGTACTCGACTGAAGAAGCCTACTGTGTAGGCGAAACGTTTCGAAATAAAGATACCTAACTGTTGCATATGTGTCACCTAACAACCTGTGTATTTTATACCATTTTAGGTAGGACACACAGACCCTGAGCTGTCACGTGAGGTCACAGACCCTGAGCTGCTTTGGGGATTAGTGTGGACGGTTACAAAGCATGGCTTGCTTCTGCAGTGTTTTAAAAATTGAGGTTGGAGAGTTGAAGGAGGAGGTCTTGCTTCTCCAGGAGGAGATTAGGAGGCTGAAGGTCCACCTCAATGGGTCTGGGAGAGAGTGTGAGGTGGCTGGAGTTGTGGGGAATGAGGCTTCTAGCAGCGAGGTGCAGTCTGTCTCTCGCTGTGAGGAGGCTGTAGTTGGGGAGGCAGCAACGGCTACCAGCAGTGAGGTGCAGCCCAGCACCTGCTACAAGTGGCGAGTAGTTCACAGTAATGGAAGGCGCATCAGAGTAAGGAAAGTTAAGAGTGAAGATCTGAAGGTAGGAAATCGCTTCTCTGTTCTTCAGGATGAATGTACTTCAGTGGCCAGTGAAGGTAAGGGTACTACTGCCCCTGCTAATGGAGGTAAGCGCATTCTTGTGGTTGGTGACTCTCAGGTAAGATACATTGACCGTGCTTTTTGTAATAGGAATAAGAAGATGAGAGATAGAGTGTGCTTCCCTGGAGCTGGTGTTGGGGACATTGTCAACAGGCTGGATAATATCATGTCAGGTAATGGGAGCAAGCCCATTATCTGTCTCAGTGCTGGTGGAAATGATATTGGGAAGGGTAGGAGAGAAGAGCTGCTAGATAAGTACAGGTCAGCTATAGATTTCATTAAGTCTAAGGGAGGGATCCCAATCATATGTAGCATCTTGCCTAGAAGGGGAGTAGGAAATGAATGGTTGTCTAGGGCAATTGGTGTAAATTGCTGGCTAGACAGATACTGCAAGGAACTTGCAATCCCATTCATTGACAACTGGAACAACTTTTATGGCAAACATGATATGTATGCAAGGGATGGGGTACATCTCTCTGGGGCTGGGGTGGTAGCACTTGCAGACTCGATTGAGAAGGCCATTGGTGAAATGCCTATGATTTTAAACTGATGGAAGATAGAGGTATGGGTGTGTGTGGGAAACAAGCAGGTTGCAACACTTGGGTTGGAAACAGTAAATGTATAAAAGGCATTCAGCATGAAGTTATAAATAAAGACAATAGATCAGGTCAGCAAACAAAGGGGGACAGCAGAGGGCAGCAAGGGACTAGCTCCCTTAAGGTTTACTATACTAATAGCAGGAGTGTAAGAAATAAGATAGATGAGCTAAGATTAATTGCAAGTGCAGGAAACATAGATATTATTGCTATAACAGAGACCTGGCTCAATCTGAAAGATAGAGAGATGCCCTCTGAATGTCACATACAAGGCTATAAATTATTCCACACTGACAGGGTCAACAGGAAAGGTGGTGGAGTAGCGATGTATGTCAGAGACAATTTAAATTGTTGTGTTAGACAAGATATTAAATTAGAAGCGTCAGCCACTGAATCTGTTTGGTTACAGCTTCTCGAGGGCCGAGAAAAACTAATTTTGGGTGTGATTTACAGGGCCCCAAATCTTGATAGGGAGTGCAGTAAACTTCTATGGGACGAAATTCGTAAGGCATCTACATACGAAAATGTTGTGCTAATGGGAGATTTCAACTATAGACAGATTGACTGGAGCAATTTGACAGGAAATTTAGAGTCAGGTGACTTTCTTGATACGATCCAGGATTGTTTTTTAAAACAGTTTGTGACAGAGCCAACTAGGGGAAATAACCTCCTTGACTTGGTTCTTGCCAGTAGGGAAACACTAATTAATAATCTTGAGGTTAATGATGAGCTTGGGGAAAGTGATCACAAATCACTCAGTTTTAATATATCATGGAATTCCCCTAATAATGGCAATCAAGTCTCCGTCCCTGACTTTCGCTTGGCTGATTTCATAGGACTGAAAAATTACTTAGGTGGGCTGAACTGGAATGACCTGACTAAGGGTCAGGTAGGTGGTGATGGTTGCCGATATGATGCTTTCCAGGGCATAGTTCTAGCTGCTCAGTCAAATTATGTTCCAAATAGGGAAATCAGATCAAACAAAAATGATCCTAAATGGATGAACAATAGATTAAAATATCTGATTGGTCAAAAGAGAGGCATATATAGGCAAATCAAAAGAGGAGAGGGGCAATTGAGAAATCGATATATTCAGTTAAAGAGAGAAATAAAAAAGGGAATTAGAAAAGCAAAAAGAGATTATGAGGTTAAAGTTGCAAGAGAATCGAAGACTAACCCAAAAGGATTCTTTCAGGTATACAGAAGTAAGATCAGGGACAAGATAGGCCCACTCAAAAGTTCCTCGGGTCAGCTCACTGACAGTGATAAGGAAATGTGTAGAATTTTTAACACATACTTCCTCTCAGTTTTTACACAGGAGGATACCAGCGATATTCCAGTAATGATAAATTATGTAGAACAGGACGATAATAAACTGTGCACTATTAGGGTCACAAGTGACATGGTCCTTAGGCAAATAGATAAATTAAAACCTAACAAATCCCCAGGCCCTGATGAACTGTATGCAAGGGTTCTAAAGGAATGTAAAGAGGAGCTTAGCACACCTTTGGCTAATCTTTTCAACATATCACTACAAACTGGCATGGTGCCAGATAAGTGGAAAATGGCAAATGTGATACCTATTTTCAAAACAGGTGACAGGTCCTTAGCTTCGAACTATAGACCAATAAGCCTAACCTCCATAGTGGGAAAATTTATGGAATCAATAATTGCCGAGGCAGTTCGTAGCCACCTTGAAAAGCATAAATTAATCAACGAATCTCAGCATGGTTTTACAAAGGGGCGTTCCTGCCTTACGAATTTATTAACTTTTTTCACTAAGGTATTTGAGGAGGTAGATCATGGTAATGAATATGATATTGTGTATATGGACTTCAGTAAGGCTTTTGACAGGGTCCCACATCAGAGACTATTGAGGAAAATTAAAGCACATGGAATAGGAGGAGAAATTTTTTCCTGGATAGAGGCATGGTTGACAAATAGGCAGCAGAGAGTTTGCATAAATGGGGAGAAATCAGAGTGGGGAAGTGTCACGAGCGGTGTTCCACAGGGGTCAGTGTTGGGCCCCCTGCTGTTCACAATCTACATAAACGACATAGATGAGGGCATAAAGAGCGACATCGGCAAGTTTGCCGATGACACCAAAATAGGCCGTCGAATTCATTCTGACGAGGACATTCGAGCACTCCAGGAAGATTTGAATAGACTGATGCAGTGGTCGGAGAAGTGGCAGATGCAGTTTAATATAGACAAATGCAAAGTTCTAAATGTTGGACAGGACAATAACCATGCCACATATAAACTAAATAATGTAGATCTTAATATTACGGATTGCGAAAAAGATTTAGGAGTTCTGGTTAGCAGTAATCTGAAACCAAGACAACAGTGCATAAGTGTTCGCAATAAAGCTAATAGAATCCTTGGCTTCATATCAAGAAGCATAAATAATAGGAGTCCTCAGGTTGTTCTTCAACTCTATACATCCTTGGTTAGGCCTCATTTAGATTATGCTGCACAGTTTTGGTCACCGTATTACAGAATGGATATAAATTCTCTGGAAAATGTACAAAGGAGGATGACAAAGTTGATCCCATGTATCAGAAACCTTCCCTATGAGGATAGACTAAGGGCCCTGAATCTGCACTCTCTAGAAAGACGTAGAATTAGGGGGGATATGATTGAGGTGTATAAATGGAAGACAGGAATAAATAAAGGGGATGTAAATAGTGTGCTGAAAATATCTAGCCTAGACAGGACTCGCAGCAATGGTTTTAAGTTGGAAAAATTCAGATTCAGGAAGGATATAGGAAAGTACTGGTTTGGTAATAGAGTTGTGGATGAGTGGAACAAACTCCCAAGTACCGTTATAGAGGCCAGAACGTTGTGTAGCTTTAAAAATAGGTTGGATAAATACATGAGTGGATGTGGGTGGGTGTGAGTTAGACCTGATAGCTTGTGCTACCAGGTCGGTTGCCGTGTTCCTCCCTTAAGTCAATGTGACCTGACCTGACTAGGTTGGGTGCATTGGCTTAAGCCGGTAGGAGACTTGGACCTGCCTCGCATGGGCCAGTAGGCCTTCTGCAGTGTTCCTTCGTTCTTATGTTCTTATGTTCTGCTAAACAACTATCTTTAACTTAGCCTAAATAAATGTAGTATTAAGTAGTAACTGGGTGTGTAAGTGGTCTAAACAGTTACTAGCTAAGTCTGAGAAATAATTCCATGTGCAGGAGCAGGCACCTCAAGGGCATCGTACCCCCCCCCCCTTCCCTACATTCCCCCAATTGGGGGATGAGTGTAACGGATTTTGGAAAATACGATATTTTTCACACAGGGCACGCCCAAGGTACATTCACAGTACATCCAAGGTACACCCAGGGTGCACATACAGGGGACTAGCACCATATTTGCACACGAAAATCACTCCCTACGATAAGCAAAAGACTCGGCAGGTGATGCAACATCCCTCCCGGTGAAAAGCAGGGGCTCCACGAGTACACTAGAGACAACACAATAAGTGTAAGGGGCCCAAGACTGTTCATCTGCCTCCCAGCATACATAAGGCAGATAACCAATAGACCCCTGGTTCTCTTCAAGAAGGCGCTGGATAGACACCTAAAGTCAGTACCTGACCAGCCGAGCCATGGTTCGTACATCGGCTTGCGTGCGGCCAGCAGTAACAGCCTGGTTGATCAGTCCCGGACCCACAGCGAGGTCTGGACACAGACCGGGCCGCGCGGGCACTGACTCCTGAAACCTTTTCCAGGTATACAGGGTAAACACACAGGATATACACCCAGCGTACACTCATCCTGACGACCAACAATACTCTTCTCATCAATCCTTCAAATGAGTTATTTAGATATTGTTGAAGGGCTCTTGATCCATCGAATTGAATCTACTCTTCCCATTCCTCAGATCAAATGAAGTTGCCTCCCATCTTCCCTGGCACCCCATGACTCATGCTGATTTAGTGCTTTCCCAAGAATATAATTCACGAGTATCTTACCAGGAGCTTGGAGTTGGCATGGTCGGCAGCATACAGAGTCTCCCCGAAGCCAATTCCTTGTGACTGTATTGAGTCTCCCCAGATCACTGCCGGAGCACTGTAGTCTGTGGAGGAGCAGTGAAAATGACTGTGGGGGTGGTGTCAGTGGCTGTGGGGAGGGTGTAAGAGGTTGTGCGGTGATGCAAGTGGGTATGGGATGGTATGAGTAATTGTGGAAGAGGGGGATGTGTGTAGTAGTGAGTGATTGAAAAGGAGGGGAACTAGGGATGTATTGTGGTGAAGACAGTCGAAGAAATTTCGTAGTGGTGCTATGAAAATTTTTAGGCGAGTATTAGAAAGTGTTGTGGTACATTGGTCAGTGTTGTGGTACATTGGGCAGTGTTGTGGTACAATGGACAATGTTGTGGTACAAAGGACAGTGTCGTGGTACATTGGACAGTGTTGTGGTACATTGGACAGTGTTGTGGTACATTGGACAGTGTTGTGGTACATTGGACAATGTTGTAGTACAAAGGACAGTGTTGTGGTACATTGGACAGTGTTGTGGTACATTGGACAGTGTTGGGGTACATTGGACAGTGTTGTGGTACATTGGACAACATGGTCAGTTTGTGGTACAAAGGACAGTGTTGTGGTACATTGGGCAGTGTTGTGGTACAATGGACAATGTTGTGGTACAAAGGACAGTGTCGTGGTACATTGGACAGTGTTGTGGTACATTGGACAGTGTTGTGGTACATTGGACAGTGTTGTGGTACATTGGACAATGTTGTGGTACAAAGGACAGTGTTGTGGTACATTGGACAGTTTTGTAGTACATTGCATAATGTTGTGGTACAAAGGACAGTGTTGTGGTACATTGGACAGTGTCGTGGTACATTGGACAGTGTTGTGATGCAAAGGACAGTGTTGTGGTACATTGGACAGTGTTGTGGTACATTGGACAGTGTTGTGGTACATTGGACAATGTTGTGGTACAAAGGACAGTGTTGTGGTACATTGGACAGTGTTGTGGTACATTGGAAAGTGTTGTGGTACATTGGACAGTGTTGTGGTACATTGGACAGTGTTGTGGTACATAGGACAGTGTTGTGGTACATTGGACAGTGTTGTGGTACAAAGGACAGTGTTGTGGTACATTGGACAGTGTTGTGGTACATTGGTGTGTTGTGGTGCACAGTGTTGTGGTACAAAGGACAGTGTTGTGGTACATTGGAAAGTGTTGTGGTACATTGGACAGAGTTGTGGTACATTGGACAGTGTTGTGGTACATTGGACAGTGTTGTGGTACATTGGACAGTGTTGTGGTACATTGGATAATGTTGTGGTACAAAGGACAGTGTTGTGGTACATTGGACAGTGTTGGGGTACATTGGACAGTGTTGTGGTGCAAATTGTTGTGGTACATTGGTGTGTTGTGGTACATTGGTCAGTGTTGTGGTACATTGGACAGTGTTGTGGTACATTGGACAGTGTTGTGGTACATTGGACAGTGTTGTGGTACACTGGTCAATTGGACAATGTTGTTATAAAGGTCAGTGTTGTGGTACACAACAGGACAGTGTTGTGGTACATTGGACAGTGTTGTGGTACATTGGACAATGTTGTGGTACAAAGTGTTGTGGTACAGTGTTGTGGTACATTGGACAGTGTTGTGGTACATTGGACAGTGTTGTGGTACATTGGACACTGGTGTTGTGGTACATTGGACATGTTGTGGTACATGTTGGGTACATTGGGTTGTGGTACAAAGGATAGTGTTGTGGTACATTGGTCAGTGTTGTGGTACATTGGACAATGTTGTGGTACAAAGGACAGTGTTGTGGTACATTGGTCAGTGTTGTGGTACATTGGTCAGTGTTGTGGTACACTGGTCAGTGTTGTGGTACAAAGGTCAGTGTTGTGGTACATTGGTCAGTGTTGTGGTACATTGGTCAGTGTTGTGGTACACTGGACAGTGTTTGGTACATTGGTCAGTGTTGTGGTACAAAGGACAGTGTTGTGGTACATTGGACAGTGTTGTGGTACATTGGACAGTGTTGTGGTACATTGGACAATGTTGTGGTACATACACTGTACAAAGGACAGTGTTGTGGTACATTGGACAGTGTTGTGGTACATTTGTAAGTGTTGTGGTACACTGGTCAGTGTTGTGGTACATTGGTTGTTGTGGTCCATTGGTCAGTGTTGTGGTACACAAGTCAGTGTTGTGGTCCATTGGTCAGTGTTGTGGTACACAAGTCAGTGTTGTGGTACATTGGTCAGTGTTGTGGTACATTGGTCAGTGTTGTGGTACATTGGTCAGTGTTGTGGTACACAAGTCAGTGTTGTGGTACATTGGTCAGCGTTGTGGTACATTGGTCAGTGTTGTGGTACAAGTGTTGTGGTACATTGGTCAGTGTTGTGGTACATTGGAGTGTTGTGGTACACTGGTGTGTGGTACATTGGTCAGTGTTGTGGTACATTGGTCAGTGTTGTGGTACATTGGACAGTGTTGTGGTACATTGGACAGTGTTGTGGTGCACTGGTCAGTGTTGTGGTACACTGGCCAGTGTTGTGGTACATTGGTCAGTGTTGTGGTACATTGGTCAGTGTTGTGGTACATTGGTCAGTGTTGTGGTACACTGGTCAGTGTTGTGGTACACTGGTCAGTGTTGTGGTACATTGGTCAGTGTTGTGGTACATTGGTCAGTGTTGTGGTACACTGGTCAGTGTTGTGGTACATTGGACAGTGTTGTGGAACACTTGGTCAGTGTTGTGGTACACTGGACAGTGTTGTGGTACATTGGACAGTGTTGTGGTACACTGGTCAGTGTTGTGGTACAAAGGACAGTATTGTGGTACATTGGTCAGTGTTATGGTACATTTGATCAGTGTTGTGGTACACTGGACAGTGTTGTGGTACACTGGTCAGTGTTGTGGTACACTGGTCAGTGTTGTGGTACACTGGTCAGTGTTGTGGTACATTGGCCAGTGTTGTGGTACACTGGACAGTGTTGTGGTACACTGGTCAGTGTTGTGGTACAGTGTTGGGTACACACTGGTCAGTGTTGTGGTACATTGGTCAGTGTTGTGGTACATTGGACATTGTTGTGGTACAAAGGACAGTGTTGTGGTACATTGGACAGTGTTATGGTACATTGGATAATGTTGTTGTACAAAGGACAGTGTTGTTGTACATTGGACTGTGTTGTGGTACATTGGACAGTGTTGTGGTGCAAAGGACAGTGTTGTGGTACATTGGACAGTGTTGTGGTACATTGGAAAGTGTTGTGGTACATTGGACAGTGTTGCGGTACATTGGACAGTGTTGTGGTACATTGGACAGTATTGTGGCACATTGGACAATATTGTTGTATAAAGGACAGTGTTGTGGTACATTAGACAATATTGTTGTACAAAGGACAGTGTTGTGGTACATTGGACAGTGTTGTGGTACATTGGACAATGTTGTAATACAAAGGACAGTGTTGTGGTACATTGGACAGTGTTGTGGTACATTGGAAAGTATTGTGGTACATTGGACAGTGTTGCGGTACATTGGACAGTGTTGTGGTACATTGGACAGTGTTGTGGTACATTGGACAATGTTGTGGTACAAAGGACAGTGTTGTGGTACATTGGACAATGTTGTGGTACAAAGGACAGTGTTGTGGTACAATGGATAGCTTTGTAGTACATTGGGCAGTGTTGTGGTACATTGGACATTGTTGTGGTACAAAGGACAGTGTTGTGGTACATTGGACAGTGTTACACAATACACAAATACATTGGACAATGTTGTTGTACAAAGGACAGTGTTGTGGTACATTGGACAGTGTTGTGGTACATTGGACAGTGTTGTGGTGCAAAGGACAGTCTTGTGGTACAAAGGACAGTCTTGTGGTACAAAGGACAGTCTTGTAGTACAAAGGACAGTGTTGTGGTACAAAGGAGTGCTGTGGTACATTGGACAGTGTTTTTGTACATTGGACAGTGTTGTGGTGCAAAGGACCGTGTTGTGGTACAAAGGACAGTGTTTTGGTACAAAGGACAGTGTTGTGGTACAAAGGACAGTGTTGTTGTACAAAGGAAAGTGTTGTGGTACAAAGGACAGTGTTGTTGTACAAAGGACAGTGTTGTTGTACAAAGGACAGTGTTGTGGTACAAAGGACAGTGTTGTGGTACAAAGGACAGTTTATGTGGAGTGCAAAGTGACAGTGTTGTGGTACAAACAGTGACAAAGTTTTTGCAAAGGACAGTGTTGTACAGAAACAGAAAACAGTGTTGTGGTACAATGGGTAGTGTTGTGGTACAAAGGAGAGTGTTGTGGTACAGAGGACAGTGTTGTGGTACATAAGACAGTGTTGTGCTACAAAGGACAGTGTTGTGGTACAAAGGACTGTGTTGGGGTACAAAGGACAGTGATGTGGTACAAATGATAGAGTTTTGGTACGAAGGACATTGTTGTGGTACAAAGGACAGAGTTGTTGCACAAAGGACAGTGTTGTGGTACAAAGTACAGTGTTGCGGTACTAAGGAGAGTGTTATGGAACAAAGGACAATGTTGTGGTACAAAGGAGTGTTGTGGTACAAAGGACAGTGTTGTGGTACAAAGGACAGTGTTGTGGTACAAAGGACAGTGATGTTGCACAAAGGACAGTGTTGGGGTGCAAAGGAGTGTTGTGGTACATTGGACAGTGTTGTGGTACATTGGACAATGTTGTTGTACAAAGGACAGTGTTGTGGTACATTGGACAGTGTTGTGGTACATTGGACAATGTTGTTGTACAAAGGACAGTGTTGTGGTACATTGGACAGTGTTGTGGTGCAAAGGACAGTGTTGTGGTACAAAGGACAGTGTTGTGGTACAAATGACAGTGTTGTGGTACAAAGGACAGTGTTGTGGTACAAAGGAGTGCTGTGGTACATTGGACAGTGTTTTGATACATTGGACAGTGTTGTGGTACAAAGGACAGTGTTGTTGTGGTACAAAGGACAGTGTTGTGGTACAAAGGACAGTGTTGTTGTACAAAGGAAAGTGTTGTGGTACAAAGGACAGTGTTGTTGTACAAAGGACAGTGTTGTTGTACAAAGGACAGTGTTGTGGTACAAAGGATAGTGTTGTGGTACAAAGGACAGTGTTATGCTATAAAGGAGTGTTGTGGTACATTGGACAGTGTTTTGGTACACTGGACAATGTTGTGGTACAGAGGACAGTGTTGTGGTACAAAGGACAATGTTGTGGTATAGAGGACAGTGTTGTGGTACAAAGGACAGTGTTGTGGTGCAAAGGACAGTGTTGTGGTACAAAGGACAGTTTTGTGGTACAGAAAACAGTGTTGTGGTACAATGGGTAGTGTTGTGGTACAAAGGAGAGTGTTGTGGTACAGAGGACAGTGTTGTGGTACAGAGGACAGTGTTGTGGTACAGAAGACAGTGTTGTGCTACAAAGGACAGTGTTGTGGTACAAAGGACTGTGTTGGGGTACAAAGGACAGTGATGTGGTACAAATGACAGAGTTGTGGTACGAAGGACAGTGTTGTGGTACAAAGGACAGTGTTGTTGCACAAAGGACTGTGTTGTGGTACAAAGGACAGTGTTGCGGTACTAAGGACAGTGTTGTGGTACAAAGGACAATGTTGTGGTACAAAGGAGTGTTGTGTTACAAAGGACAGTGTTGTGGTACAAAGGACAGTGTTGTGGTACAAAGCACAGTGTTATAGTACAAATGACAGTGTTGTGGTACAAAGGACAGTAATGTTGCACAAAGGACAGTGTTGTGGTGCAAAGGAGTGTTGTGGTACATTACCTGGAGTTTACCTGGAGAGAGTTCCTGGGGTCAACGCCCCCGCGGCCCGGTCTGTGACCAGGCCTCCTTAGGTCAGTGTCCCAGGATGCGACCCACACCAGTCGACTAACACCCAGGTACCCATTTTACTGATGGGGAACATAGACAACAGGTGGAAAGAAACACGTCCAATGTTTCTACTCTGGCTGGGAATCGAACCCAGGCCCTCGCCGTGTGAAGCGAGAGCGTTAACCACCAGGCCAGTGTTGTGGTACAAAGGACAGTGTTGTGGTACAAAGGACAGTGTTGTGGTACAAAGGACAGTGTTGTGGTACATTGGAAAGTGTTGTGGTACATTGGACAGAGTTGTGGTAAATTGGACAGTGTTGTGGTACATTTGACAATGTTGTGCTACAAAGGACAGTGTTGTGGTGCATTGGACAGTGTTGTGGTACAAAGGACAGTGTTGTGGTACAAAGGACAGTGTTGAGGTACAGAGGACAGTGTTGTGGTACAAAGGACAGTATTATGGTACAAAGGGTAGTGTTGTGGTACAGAAGACAGTGTTGTGGTACAAAGGACAGTGTTGTGGTACAATGGGCAGTGTTATGGTATAAAGGACAGTGTTGTGGTACAATGGGCAGTGTTGTGGTACAATGGGCAGTGTTGTGGTACAGAGGACACTGTTGTGGTACAAAGGACAGTGTTGTGATACAAAGGACAGTGTTGCGGTACAAAGGACAGTGTTGTCGTACAAAGGACAGTGTTATGGTACTAAGGACAGTCTTGTGTTGCAAAGAACAGTGTTGTTGTACACAGGACAGTGTTGTGGTACAAAGGACAGTATTATGGTACAAAGGACAGAGTTGTGGTACAGAGGACAGTGTTGTGGTACAGAGGACAGTGTTGTGGTACAGAGGACAGTGTTGTGGTACAGAGGACAGTATTGTGGTACAAAGGACAGTATTATGGTACAAAGGACAGTGTTGTGGTACAGAGGACAGTGTTGTGGCACAAAGGACAGTGTTGTGGTACAATTGGCAGTGTTGTGTTACAGATGACAGTGTTGTTGTACAAAGGACAGTATTATGGAACAATGGACAGTGTTTTGGCACAATGGGCAGTGTTGTGGTACAGAGGACAGTGTTGTGGTACAATGGGCAGTGTTGTGGTACAATGGGCAGTGTAATGGTACGAGTTAATAAGTAAGAGCAAACAATGTGAATTACTTCGTCATAGAGGAAATAGTAATTTAACACCTATAAAAATTATATTAATAACACACAGTCAGTCAGGTAAAAAAAAATATAAACCAATGTAAATAAATATTTACATATTTGCCTTAAACATAATACACAAACATTTACTCAATTATACACACAACGACACTCATATAGAAAATAATATTAAAATTGCTAGTAAAATATTCACTATTAATGTATATAGAGCTAACATGGATTCATAGAAGGAAATTCCAGTTTTAATTCTATAAAAAGATGATTGGAGTCAGTCATGCAGGAGAGGAGAGTATGGAGAGATTGCATATTACAAGCTTGTCAAATTGGCTTTGACACTGTTCCCAAAAATGTTATCTGGGGAAAATTTGTTGGCGTAACTGGGAATATTCAAAAAAGATACATATAGCAAAGAGGTTGTAGAGAGGCTGCTACTGCTAAGTACAAGGCATGGCGAAGGTACAGGAGACATTCTACAACCTATAACAGGAATTTGCACAGGCAAGCCTGTAGGCACATGGGTGAAGTTCAAAACTGGGCCATCTCTAAATGGGAGGGGGACAAAAAAAAAGCTAGCATCAGGTAGAGTAGGCTCCAAAACCTGGTGGTCCCTGGTCAAGGACAGACAAAGTTATCTGCCTGATGAGCTTATTCCACCTCTAAATCGACAGGATGTGGCCACTTCTACTAGTAGTCAAGAGAAAGGCGACCTCTTTGCCCAACACTTTGCTACCAAAATGCAAGTTCCTGATCCAGCAAGGGACCCTCCTGGGATAGCTGCAGGAGCTGTGCCAAAACTGTCAGTGGTGACAATAAGACAAGAAGAGGTGCATCTCCCTCTTAAATCGCTTGACCAAGAAAAGGCTGTGGGCCCAGACACGTTGACACGTTGACCTCTCCACTAAATGGCACCAGTCACTGAATGAATCCAAAGTCAGCTGTGTCGTAGCACTGGACATTGCTGGTGCCTTCGACCGAGTGTGGCACCAGGGCCTCTTGGAAAAAACTGCGAGCACTAGAAATTGCGGGTTCCACACTATATCTCCTCAGTGATTACCTTCATGGTAGATCTCCATGGATAGTTCTCAATGGAACAGAATAGCAAGACATTCTACTGGGGCAAGTGTTCCACAAGGAAGCGTGCTGGGACCATTGTTATGGAATGTCTACATCACTGACCTTCTTCATCTCATCCCAGAATTCCATGCCTATGTAGAAGACTGTACTCTGATATTTACTTACCCATGAGAAGAAATGCCAGCTGCTCTAAGCTACACCATTCACCAGCTAAGAGCTATGTCAGCCTTGGGAAACCGATGGTAGGTAACATTTGCAACTGAGTAAACACAAATTATGATGGTCTCTAGGCACCAAGATGGTAATGCCGGAGCAGTAGTAAGTATGAGTGGGAGAGTGTTGGTACCCAGGGAAGAAGTTGATATAAACCATATTACGGGCGGGGATAGAACCCGCGATCAGAGAGTCTCAAAACTCCAGACCGTCGCGTTAGCCACTGGACGGTCTGGAGTTTTGAGACTCTGCGGGTTCTATCCCCGCCCGTGGTATGGTTTGTTTGCAATCGTGTCATTACGATTTCCTGAGTCAAGAAGTTGATATATTTTGGGTGAAATTTGACTCCAAATTTACCATGAAGAACCACGTTGTAAATCTTACAAACAAGGCAGCCAGGAAGCTTACAACACTTTGACGTATCTCACATTTGCTCGACAGTAGGGATTGCAAGATTCTGTATGAAGCACAAGAACACTCACACCATGAGAATGCTCCACTTTCTTGGTTTGCCTGCCCCCCCCCCCCATCTCATCTGCGACTGGTTGACAGACTAGAGAACAGAGCAAGATGCCTTGTCTCTCGTCGGGAACCATTCTGGACAGATCTGTCATTTCAGCAGAGCCTTCAACACAGGAGGGATGTGCGTGGCCTTACTGTCATGTATAAGGCCAACATTGTCAAAGTACCACACTTGGCTCCACTTCGAGGACAGGGAGAAGCAAGTTTCTATACCACAAGACGGGCAGAAAACAACAGTTTTATTCTGGCTGTACCCTTCTCGAGAACACCACTTCATCTGAGATCATTTATCCCCAGGATGACTAGAGTCTGGAACACATTCGTACAGCATTATGAAAATGCTGGCCAAGAGATGGCTCCAACTTCATCCTGTTCCCTACTTGTATGTTTCATAACAATTAAAATGGTTTCAAATGAGATAATGTAGATAACAGCTCTTAGCTTGTCTGTAAAGTTAGGAATCCTTAACCTGTAAATAGCTTGTCAATAAAGCTAGGGATCCTTAACCTTGTCAAACCCTGTGTAAAAACCAGTACTGAAGAATGTTACACCAGTACTGAAGAATGTTACACCAGTACTGAAGAATGTTACACCAGTACTGAAGAATGTTACACCAGTACTGAAGAATGTTACACCAGTACTGAAGAATGTTACACCAGTACTGAAGAATGTTACACCAGTACTGAAGAATGTTACACCAGTACTGAAGAATGTTACACCAGTACTGAAGAATGTTGCACCAGTACTGAAGAATGTTACACCAGTACTGAAGAATGTTACACCAGTACTGAAGAATGTTACACCAGTACTGAAGAATGTTACACCAGTACTGAAGAATGTTACACCAGTACTGAAGAATGTTACACCAGTACTGAAGAATGTTACACCAGTACTGAAGAATGTTACACCAGTACTGAAGAATGTTACACCAGTACTGAAGAATGTTACACCAGTACTGAAGAATGTTACACCAGTACTGAAGAATGTTACACCAGTACTGAAGAATGTTACACCAGTACTGAAGAATGATGGATCCCAGGTTACAACCTATACAGATGTGACAGAGTGAACAGGCAAAAGGGGGGGGGGGTGGCCTGTACATTGCAGAGTCACTTGTTTGCACAGAACTGCTAAATGCCTCAAATGATGTAGTGGAAGTTTTAGCAGTAAAGGTCGAGAACCAAAACCTAGTCATTGTGGTAGTCTACAAGCCTCCGGATGCAACATCCCAGCAATTCCAGGAACAGCTGTTAAAAATTGACCACTGTCTGGAAAATCTTCCAGCTCCTGCACCCAACATCTTGCTCCTGGGGGATTTCAACTTAAGGCACCTAAAATGGAGGAATATAGCAAATAATATTGTTGCAGTAATAACACCAGGAGGCAGCTCTGATGAAAACTCACACTCACACGAGCTTTTAAATCTCTGCACAAAATTCAATTTAAACCAGCAAATAATAGAGCCTACTAGACTGGAGAATACACTAGACCTCATCTTCACTAACAATGATGATCTGATAAGAAATGTCACCATATCAAAAACAATATACTCAGATCACAACATAATTGAGGTTCAGACATGTATGCGTGGAGCCCCAGACCGACATAATGAGACTAGTCACGAGGGAGCATTCACCAAATTCAACTTCAATAACAAAAACATAAAGTGGGACCAAGTAAACCAAGTCCTAACCGATATAAGCTGGGAAGATATACTAAGCAACACAGACCCCAACTTATGCCTAGAACAGATTAACTTGGTGGCACTCGATGTATGCACAAGGCTTATTCCTCTAAGAAAAAGGAGGAGTAGATGTAAAATAGAAAGAGACAGGCGCTCCCTTTACAGGCGACGGAAAAGAATAACAGAGCGGCTAAAAGAGGTCAATATATCTGAAATGCGTAGGGAGACACTGGTCAGAGAAATAGCAAGCATCGAACTTAAGCTAAAGGAATCTTATAGGAGTCAGGAATCGCGGGAAGAACTAAAAGCCATAAATGAAATCGAAAGAAACCCAAAGTATTTCTTCTCCTATGCCAAATCAAAGTCGAGAACAACGTCCAGTATTGGGCCCCTACTTAAACAAGATGGGTCCTACACAGATGACAGCAAGGAAATGAGTGAGCTACTCAAGTCCCAATATGACTCAGTTTTTAGCAAGCCGCTAACCAGACTGAGAGTCGAAGATCAAAATGAATTTTTTATGAGAGAGCCACAAAATTTGGTTAACACAAGCCTATCCGATGTTATCCTGACGCCAAATGACTTCGAACAGGCGATAAATGACATGCCCATGCACTCTGCCCCAGGGCCAGACTCATGGAACTCCGTGTTCATCAAGAACTGCAAGAAGCCCCTATCACGAGCCTTTTCCATCCTATGGAGAGGGAGCATGGACACGGGGGTCGTCCCACAGTTACTAAAAACAACAGACATAGCCCCACTCCACAAAGGGGGCAGTAAAGCAACAGCAAAGAACTACAGACCGATAGCACTAACATCCCATATCATAAAAATCTTTGAAAGGGTCCTAAGAAGCAAGATCACCACCCATCTAGAAACCCATCAGTTACACAACCCAGGGCAACATGGGTTTAGAACAGGTCGCTCCTGTCTGTCTCAACTATTGGATCACTACGACAAGGTCCTAAATGCACTAGAAGACAAAAAGAATGCAGATGTAATATATACAGACTTTGCAAAAGCCTTCGACAAGTGTGACCATGGCGTAATAGCGCACAAAATGCGTGCTAAAGGAATAACAGGAAAAGTCGGTCGATGGATCTATAATTTCCTCACTAACAGAACACAGAGAGTAGTCGTCAACAGAGTAAAGTCCGAGGCAGCTACGGTGAAAAGCTCTGTTCCACAAGGCACAGTACTCGCTCCCATCTTGTTCCTCATCCTCATATCCGACATAGACAAGGATGTCAGCCACAGCACCGTGTCTTCCTTTGCAGATGACACCCGAATCTGCATGACAGTGTCTTCCATTGCAGACACTGCAAGGCTCCAGGCGGACATCAACCAAATCTTTCAGTGGGCTGCAGAAAACAATATGAAGTTCAACGATGAGAAATTTCAATTACTCAGATATGGTAAACACGAGGAAATTAAATCTTCATCAGAGTACAAAACAAATTCTGGCCACAAAATAGAGCGAAACACCAACGTCAAAGACCTGGGAGTGATCATGTCGGAGGATCTCACCTTCAAGGACCATAACATTGTATCAATCGCATCTGCTAGAAAAATGACAGGATGGATAATGAGAACCTTCAAAACTAGGGAGGCCAAGCCCATGATGACACTCTTCAGGTCACTTGTTCTATCTAGGCTGGAATATTGCTGCACACTAACAGCACCTTTCAAGGCAGGTGAAATTGCTGACCTAGAAAATGTACAGAGAACCTTCACGGCGCGCATAACGGAGATAAAACACCTCAATTACTGGGAGCGCTTGAGGTTCCTAAACCTGTATTCCCTGGAACGCAGGCGGGAGAGATACATGATTATATACACCTGGAAAATCCTAGAGGGACTAGTACCGAACTTGCACACGAAAATCACTCACTACGAAAGCAAAAGACTTGGCAGACGATGCAACATCCCCCCAATGAAAAGCAGGGGTGTCACTAGCACGTTAAGAGACCATACAATAAGTGTCAGGGGCCCGAGACTGTTCAACTGCCTCCCAGCATACATAAGGGGGATTACCAACAGACCCCTGGCAGTCTTCAAGCTGGCACTGGACAAGCACCTAAAGTCGGTTCCTGATCAGCCGGGCTGTGGCTCGTACGTTGGTTTGCGTGCAGCCAGCAGCAACAGCCTGGTTGATCAGGCTCTGATCCACCAGGAGGCCTGGTCACAGACCGGGCCGCGGGGGCGTTGACCCCCGGAACTCTCTCCAGGTAAACTCCAGTGAAGAATGTTGCACCAGTACTGAAGAATGTTACACCAGTACCGAAGAATGTTACACTAGTACTGAAGAATGTTACACCAGTACTGAAGAATGTTACACCAGTACTGAAGAATGTTACACCAGTACTGAAGAATGTTACACCAGTACCGAAGAATGTTACACCAGTACTGAAGAATGTTGCACCAGTACTGAAGAATGTTACACCAGTACCGAAGAATGTTACACTAGTACTGAAGAATGTTACACCAGTACTGAAGAATGTTACACCAGTACCGAAGAATGTTACACTAGTACTGAAGAATGTTACACCAGTACTGAAGAATGTTGCACCAGTACTGAAGAATGTTACACCAGTACTGAAGAATGTTACACCAGTACTGAAGAATGTTGCACCAGTACTGAAGAATGTTACACCAGTACCGAAGAATGTTACACTAGTACTGAAGAATGTTACACCAGTACTGAAGAATGTTACACCAGTACCGAAGAATGTTACACTAGTACTGAAGAATGTTACACCAGTACTGAAGAATGTTGCACCAGTACTGAAGAATGTTACACCAGTACTGAAGAATGTTACACCAGTACTGAAGAATGTTACACCAGTACTGAAGAATGTTACACCAGTACTGAAGAATGTTACACCAGTACTGAAGAATGTTACACCAGTACTGAAGAATGTTACACCAGTACTGAAGAATGTTACACCAGTACTGAAGAATGTTACACCAGTACTGAAGAATGTTACACCAGTACCGAAGAATGTTGCACCAGTATTAAGTAAAGAATGTTACACTAGTACTGAAGAATGTTACACCAGTACTGAAGAATGTTACACCAGTACTGAAGAATGTTACACCAGTACTGAAGAATGTTACACCTGTACTGAAGGATGTTGCACCAGTACTGAAGAATGTTACACCAGTACTGAAGAATGTTACACCAGTACTGAAGGATGTTACACCAGTACTGAAGGATGTTGCACTAGTACTGAAGAATGTTACACCAGTACTGAAGGATGTTGCACCAGTACTGAAGAATGTTACACCAGTACTGAAGAATGTTACACCAGTACTGAAGGATGTTGCACTAGTACTGAAGAATGTTACACCAGTACTGAAGGATGTTGCACCAGTACTGAAGAATGTTACACCAGTACTGAAGAATGTTGCACCAGTACTGAAGAATGTTACACCAGTACTGAAGAATGTTACACCATTACTGAAGAATGTTACACCAGTACTGAAGAATGTTACACCAGTACTGAAGAATGTTACACCAGTACTGAAGAATGTTACACCAGTACTGAAGAATTTTACACCAGTACTGAAGAATGTTGCACCAGTACTGAAGAATGTTACACCAGTACTGAAGAATGTTACACCAGTACTGAAGAATGTTACACCAGTACTGAAGAATGTTACACCAGTACTGAAGAATGTTACACCAGTACTGAAGAATGTTGCACCAGTACTGAAGAATGTTACACCAGTACTGAAGAATGTTACACCAGTACTGAAGAATGTTACACCAGTACTGAAGAATGTTACATTGGTACTAGACAATGCAAGACAATTGGAGTACGTACGATCAGCACTGGAATATGTCAAACCAGTACTGGAGTATATAAGACTAGTACTGGAGTATATTAGATCAGTCCTGGAGTAAATTAGACCAGTGCTGGAGTATATTAGACCAGTCCTGTAGTACATTAGACCAGTCCTGGAGTATATTAGAAATGTGCTGGACAATGTAAGACCAGTAGTGGAGTATATTAGACCAGTACTGGAGTATGTAAGACCAGAACGGGAGTATATTAAACCAGAACTGAAATGTATTAAACCAGAACTAGAGTATATTAGACCAGCACTGGACAATGTAAGATCAGTACTGGTATATATTAGACCAGTACTGGACAATGTAAGACAAGAATATTAGACCAGTACTGGAGTATGTACTACCAGTACTGGAGTATGCTAGACCGGTACTGGAATAAGTTAAACCAGTAATGGAGTATGTTAGACCAGTACTAGAGTATGTAAGACCAGAACTGGAGTATATTAAATCAGAACTAGAGTATATTAGACCAGATCTGGAATATATTAGACCAGCACTGGACAATGTAAGATTAATACTGGACTATATTAGACCAGAACTAGAGTATATTAGACCAGCACCAGACAATGTAAGATCAGTGCTGGTGTATATTAGATCAGAACTGGAGTATATTAGACAAGTACTGGGCAATGTAAGATCAATACTGGAGTATATTAGACCAGAACTGGAGTATATTAGACCAGCACTGGACAATTGAAGATCAGTACTGGAGTATATTAGACCAGCACTAAACAATTTAAGATCAGTACTGGAGCATATTAGACCAGCACTGCACAATGTAAGATCAGCACTGGACTATATTAGACCAAAACTGGAGTATATTAGATCAGTACTGGACAATGTAAGATCAGTACTGGAGTATATTAGACCAAAACTGGAGTATATTAGACCAGTACTGAGCAATGTAAGATCAGTACTGGAGTATATTAGACCAGAACTGGAATATATTAGATCAGTACTTGACAATGTAAGATCAGTACTGGAGTATATTAGACCAAAACTGGAGTATATTAGACCAGTACTGGACAATGTAAGATCAGTACTGGAGTATATTAGACCAGAACTGGAGTATATTAGATCAGTACTTTACAATGTAAGATCAGTACTGGTACGTAAGAGACAAGCGTGAAATTTTCACTTCAAAGTTAAGAGAGTTTAAGACAGAATAACATGGTTTAAGATAGTTTACGATGGTTTAAGATAGTTTAAGATGGTTTAAGATAGTTTACGATAGTCTAAGATAGTTTGAAGGTTCCGTCAGCTGTAGGAAACATGATCACAACATACATGATACTCAGAGGCATCAAGAGGTTAGAAACTGATTGAACGACGCCTCACAATTATAAGCCAAGGGAACCAGGACGGAAAAAATTTCAGTGTGAGTAAAGTGAACAAGGTGGAATAAATGTATTATGAAGATGAGGCTGTCTACATACATGGGTTGGAAAGTGGATACCACAAAGTAGAGTTGATAGAGCTCACTAAAACACACACACACAAGAAAAGAGTGGTGGAGCACCTGGGAAGGAATGGATTAATACAGACAACCAGCATGGTTTCAGGGAAGGGAAATCCTGCCTCACAAACTTGTTGGACTTCTATGACAGGGTAACAGGAGTAAGACAGGAGAGAGAGAGAGAGAGAGAGAGAGAGAGAGAGAGAGAGAGATGGGTAGACTGCATCTTCTTGGACTGTAAGAAGGCTTACGACACAGTACCACACAAGAGATTGGTGGAAAAGCTAGAGGAACAGACAGGAATGGCAGGCAGTGGATCAAGGAGTACCTGACAGAAAGGAAAATAATGTGTGTCGTCACGAGAGGAGGGGGCGCGGGTATCAAGTGGGGCTCCACAACGATCTGATACTTTCATGTATATGTGAATGACATGACGAAAGGGAGAGACGAGAGGTGTCCTTGTTTGCAGATGTGAAACTAACGAGAAGAATACAAGCGGACGAGGACCAAGTAAGCCTACAAGGATATCTGGTCAGGTTCCATGCCTGGTCCGGCAATTGGCTCCTGGAATTTAACCCCAGTAAGTGCAAAGTTATAAAGTTTGGGAAGGAAAAAAGAGACCGCAGACGGAGTACAGCCTAAGAGGTCAGAAGTTGTAAAACTCACTCATAGGAAAGGATCTTGGGGTGAAAGACCAGGCACATCTCCTGAGGCGCACATCAACCATATAACTGCTGCAGTATACAGTTGCCTGGTGAACCTGAGAATAGCGTTTCGACATCTAAGTAAGGAGTCATTCAAGACACTGTCCACCGTGTACGTCAGGCTCATACTGGAGTATGCAGGACTAGTATGGAACTCACACCTAATCAAACACGTCAAGAAATTAGAGAAAGTTAAAAGGTTCCAACAAGAAGAGCTGAGGGGGTTTGACTTACGAGGAGAGGTTAAGAAAACCCATCCTGATGACACTGGAGGACAGGAGGGATGGGGAAGACATAATAACAAATATAAAATTCTGAGGGGAATTGAAAAGCTGGATAGGTACAGAATGTTTCAGAGACGTAACACAGAAACAAGGGGTCACAACTGGAAGTTATAAATTCACATGAGTCCCAGGGATGTTAGGAACTAATTTTTCAGTTATAGAGTTGTCAGGAAGTGGAACAATCTGGAGAGTGATGTAGTGGAGGCAGGGTCCATACACAGTTTTATAAAGAGGTATCACAAAGTTCATAGAGCAGGGAGGGAGTGGACCTAGTAGCGACCAGTGAAGAGGCGGGGCCAGGAGCTATGACTCTATCAATGCAACTACAATTAGGTGAGTACACACACATACACACACACACACACACACACACACACACACACACACACACACACACACACACACACACACACACACACACACACACACACACGGGTCATGGTACGTGATGAGGTATCACAGTGGGCAACTGTGAAGAGCGGGGTGCCACAGGGGTCAGTCCTAGGACCAGTGCTATTTTTGATGTATGTGAATGACATGGTGGAAGGGATAGACTCTGAAGTGTCCCTGTTCGCAGATGATGTTAAGTTAATGAGAAGGATTAAATCGGTTGAGTATCAGGCAGGACTACAAAGAGACCTGGATAGGCTGGACATGTGGTGCAGCAACTGGCTTCTCGATTTCAACCCTGGCAAATGCAAAGTCATGAAGATTGGGGAAGAGCAAAGAAGACCGCAGACAGAGTATAGGCTAGGTGGGCAAAGGCTGCAAATCTCACTCAAGGAGAAAGATCTTCGGGTGACCATAACACCGAGCATCATCAACCAGATAACTGCTGGAGCATATGGGCGCCTGGTAAACCTGAGAATAGCGTTCAGATACCTTAGTAAGGAATCGTTCAAGACACTGTACACTGTGTACGTCAGGCTCATACTGGAGTATGCAGCACCAGTTTGGAGCCCACACCTGTTCAAGCACGTCAAGAAATTAGAGAAGGATCAAAGGTTTGCTACAAGGCTAGTTCCGGAGCTCAGGGGAATGTACTATGGAGAAAGGTTGAGGGAAATCAGACTGACGATACTGGAGGACAGAAGGGTCAGGGGAGACATGATAACAACATACAAAATAATGCGTGGAATAGACAAGGTAGACAGAGAAAGGATGTTCCAGAGAGGGAACACAGAAACAAGGGGTCACAATTGGACAGTGAAGAGAGAGACAGTACACTCTCCTGGATAGTGAAGGAGTACACTAACAGTATGCTCACCCTGGGCAGTGAAAGGAGAAACAGTATACTCACCCTGGATAGTGAAGGGAGAGACAATCTACTCACCCTGGGCAGTGAAGGGAGAGAGAGTATACTCACCCTGGACAGTGGAGAGAGAGACAGTACACTCACCTGTAGTGAAGGAGTATACTTACAGTATACTCACCCTGGGCAGTGAAAGGAGAGAGAGTGTACTCACCCTGGACAATGAATGGAGAGAGTATACTAACCGTGAGCAATATACTCACCCTGGACAGTATTACTCTCCCTGACAAAAGAGACTGGACAGTCAAGGGAGAGAATGTATACTCACCCTGGTAAGAGATACTGGACAGTGAAGGAGAGACAGTATACTCACCGTGGGCAGTATACTCAAACTGGAGTGTGTACTCACCCTGGACAGTATTACCCTCCCTGGTAAGAGAGACTGGACAGTTAAGGGAGAGACAGTATAATCACCCTGGACAGTGAAGGAGAGACAGTATACTCACCCTGGACAGTATTACTCACTCAGGTAAGAGAGACTGAACAGTGAAGGGAGAGACAGTATACTCACCGTGGACAGTATTCTCATCCTGGTGAGTATATTCAAGTTGGGCAGTATTACTCACCCTGGACAGTGAAGGGAGAGACAGTATACTTACCTTGGACAGTATACTCACTATGGAGAGTATACTCACCCTGGACAGTATTACTCACCCAGGAAAGAGAGACTGACCAGTGAAGGGAGAGACAGTATACTTACCGTGGGCAGTATTCTCACCCTGGAGAGTATATTTACGTTGGGCAGTATTACTCACCCTGGACAGTGAAAGGAGAGACAGTATACTCACCCTGTACAGTGAAGGGAGACACAATATACTCACCCTGGACGGCGAAGGAAGAGAGAGTATACTCACCTTGAAAAGCGAAGGGAGAGACAGTGTACTCACCCTGGTAAAAGAGAATGGGCAGTGGAGGGAGAAACAGTATATTCACCCTGGACAGTATACTAACTCTGGTAAGAGATACTGGGCAGTGAAGGGAGAGACAATATACTCACCGTGGACAGTATGCTCACCCTGGAGAGCATACTCACCCTGGACACTATACTCACCCTGGTAAGAGAGACTTGCCAGTGAATAAACAGCATTCTCACCCGTGGACAGTATACTCACCCTTGACAGTATACTCATCCTGGACAGTATACTCACCCTGGTAATAGAGCCTGGGCAGTGAAAGGAGAGACAGTATACTCACCCGTGGACAGTATACTCACACTTGACAGTATACTCACCCGTGGATAGTATACTCACCCTGGACAGTATACTCACTCTGGTAATAGAGACGGGGCAGTGAAAGGAGAGACAGTATACTCACCCGTGGACAGTATACTCACACTGGACAGTATACTCACCCGTGGACAGTATACTCACCCTGGACAGTATACTCACCCTGGTAATAGAGACTGGGCAGTGAAAGGAGAGACAGTATACTCACCCGTGGACAGTATACTCACCCTGGACACTATACTCACCCTGGAAAGAGAGACTGGGCAGTGGAGGTAGAGACGGTATACTCATCCGTGGACAGCATATTCACCAGAGAGCAAAATACTCACCGTGGACAGTGTACTCACCATGAGCACTATACTTGGTAAGAGAGACTGGGTAGTGAAGGGAGACACGGTATACTCACCCTGGACAGTATAATCACCCTGGAAAGTATACTCACCCTGGTAAGAGAGGCTGGGCAGTGAAGGAAGTGACGGTATACTCATCATGGACAGTATACTCACCCTGGTAAGAGAGGCTGGGCAGTGAAGGAAGCGACAGTAAACACATCCTGGGCGGTTTACTCACCCTTGGACAGTATACTCACCCTGGACAGTATACTCACCCTGGACAGTATACTCACTCTGGACAGTATTCTCACCCTGGACAGTATACTCACTCTGGACAATATTCTCACCCGTGGACAGTATACTCACCCTGGACAGTATAATCACCCGGACACTATTCTCACCCTGGTAAGAGAGACTGGGCAGGGAAGGGAGAGACAGTACACTCATCCTGGACAGTATACTCGCCCTGGACAGTATGCTCACCATAGACAGTATACTCACCCTGGACAGTATACTCACTCTGGACAGTATACTCACCCTGGACAGTATACTAACCCTGGAGAGTATACTCTGGACAGTATTCTCACCCGTGGACAGTATACTCACCCTGGACAGTATACTCACCCTGGACAGTGAAGGGAGAGACAGTATACTCACCTGGATAGCGAAGGAGTATACTCACAGTATATTCACCCTGGGCATTGGAAGGAAAGACAGTGTACCCACCCTGGACAATGAAGGGAGAGACAGTATACTCACCCTGGACAGAGAAGGGAGAGACAGTATACTCATCCTGGACAGTGAAGAGAGAGACAGTACACTCTCCTGGATAGTGAAGGAGTACACTAACAGTATACTTACCCTGGGCAGTGAAAGGAGAAACAGTATACTCACCCTGGATAGTGAAGAGAGAGATAATCTACTCACCCTGGGCAGTGAAGGGAGAGAGAGTATACTCACCCTGGACAGTGGAGAGAGACAGTACACTCACTTGTAGTGAAGGAGTATGCTTACAGTATATTCACCCTGGGCAGTGAAAGGAGAGAGAGTGTACTCACCCTGGACAATGAATGGAGAGAGTATACTCACCGTGAGCAATATACTCACCCTGGACAGTATTGCTCTCCCTGACAAAAGAGACTGGACAGTGAAGGGAGAGAATGCATACTCACCCTGGGAAGAGATACTGGACAGTGAAGGAGAGACAGTATACTCACCGTGGGCAGTATACTCAAACTGGAGTGTGTAGTCACCCTGGACAGTATTACCCTCCCTGGTAAGAGAGACTGGACAGTTAAGGGAGAGACAGTATACTCACCCTGGACAGAGAAGGGACAGACTGTATACTCACCCTGGACAGTGAAGGAGAGATAATATACTCACCCTTGAAAGTATTACTCACCCAGGTAAGAGAGACTGAACAGTGAAGGGAGAGGCAGTATACTCACCGTGGACAGTATTCTCATCCTGGTGAGTATATTCAAGTTGGGCAGTATTACTCACCCTGTACAGTGAAGGGAGAGACAGTATACTCACCTTGGACAGTGTACTCACTCTGGAGAGTATACTCACCCTGGACAGTATTACTCACCCAGGTAAGAGAGACTGACCAGTGAAGGGAGAGACAGTATATTTACCGTGGGCATTATTCTCACCCTGGAGGGTATATTTACGTTGGGCAGTATTACTCACCCTGAACAGTGAAGGGAGAGACAGTATGCTCACCCTGTACAGTGAAGGGAGAGACAGTATACTCACCCTGGACGGGGAAGGGAGAGACAATATACTTACCCTGGACGGCGAAGGAAGAGAGAGTATACTCACCTTGAAAAGCGAAGGGAGAGACAGTGTACTCACCCTGGAAAAAGAGACTGGGCAGTGGAGGGAGAAACAGTATATTCACCCTGGACAGTATACTAACTCTGGTAAGAGATACTGGGCAGTGAAGGGAGAGACAATATACTCACCGTGGACAGTATGCTCACCCTGGAGAGCATACTCACCCTGGACACTATACTCACCCTGGTAAGAGAGACTTGCCAGTGAATAAACAGCATTCTCACCCGTGGACAGTATACTCACCCGTGGACAGTATACTCATCCTGGACAGTATACTCACCCTGGTAATAGAGCCTGGGCAGTGAAAGGAGAGACAGTATACTCACCAGAGCCTGGGCAGTGAAAGGAGAGACAGTATACTCACCCGTGGACAGTATACTCACACTGGACAGTATACTCACCCGTGGATAGTATACTCACCCTGGACAGTATACTCACTCTGGTAATAGAGACTGGGCAGTGAAAGGAGAGACAGTATACTCACCCGTGGACAGTATGCTCACACTGGACAGCATCCCTCTCGCGTGCCTTAAGTACACTATGGAGGAGGAGCTTGGACATGGGTGAAATTCCACAGTCACTTAAAACAACGGATATAGCCCCACTCCATAAAGGTGGCAGCAAAGCATTAGCTAAGAACTATAGACCAATAGCTCTGACGTCCCACATCATAAAAATCTTTGAAAGAGTGCTAAGAAGCAGGATTGCAAATCACCTGGATTCCCAAAATCTGCACGATCCAGGGCAACATGGGTTCAGGGCAGGTCGCTCCTGCCTCTCACAACTATTGGATCACTATGACATGGCCTTGGATGCACTGGAAGAAAATCAGAATGCAGATGTAATATACACAGACTTTGCAAAAGCATTTGACAAATGCGATCATGGCGTAATAGCCCATAAAATACGTGCTAAAGGAATAACTGGGAAAGTGGGGAGATGGATCTTCAACTTCCTAACAAATCGAACACAAAGAGTAGTGGTCAACAGAGTTAAATCGGAGGCTGCCATAGTGAAGAGCTCTGTTCCACAAGGCACAGTACTCGCCCCCATCTTATTCCTTATCCTCATATCAGACATAAACAGAGATATACACCACAGCACCGTATCATCCTTTGCGGATGATACTAGGATCTGCATGAGGCTGTCATCTGCTGAGGACGCGGTTAACCTCCAAGAAGATATAAACAAAGTTTTCCAGTGGGCAACGGTAAACAATATGATGTTCAATGAGGACAAATTCCAACTACTCTGTTATGGAAAACTGGAGGAGATAATAACTAGATAATAACTACTGACTCCGGCCATACAATAGAGCGGAAAAATAATGTAAGGGACCTGGGAGTAGTAATGTCTGAGGATCTCACTTTCAAGGATCACAACAGTGCCACGATCGCACGTGCAAAGAAAATGATAGGATGGATAATGAGAACTTTCAAAACGAGAGATGCCAAGCCCATGATGATCCTTTTCAAATCACTTGTTCTCTCTAGGCTGGAATACTGCTGTACATTAACATCTCCATACAAAGCAGGTGAAATCGCAGATCTAGAGAGTGTACAGAGATCCTTTACTGCACGTATAAGTTCTGTCAAGCACCTTAACTACTGGGAACGCTTGGAAGCACTTGACTTGTACTCGTTGGAACGCAGGAGGGAGAGATATATCATAATCTACACTTGGAAAATCTTGGAAGGAATGGTCCCAAATCTGCACACAGAAATCACTCCCTACGAAAGTAAAAGACTGGGCAGGCGATGCAAAATGCCGCCAATAAAAAGTAGGGGCGCCATTGGTACACTAAGAGAAAACACCATAAGTGTCCGGGGCCCAAAACTGTTCAACAGCCTCCCATCAAGCATTAGGGGAATTGCCAATAAACCCCTGGCTGCCTTCAAGAGAGAGCTGGACAGATACCTAAAGTCAGTGCCGGATCAGCCGGGCTGTGGCTCGTACGTTGGACTGCGTGCGGCCAGCAGTAACAGCCTAGTTGATCAGGCCCTGATCCATCGGGAGGCCTGGTCATGGACCGGGCCGCGGGGGCGTTGATCCCCGGAATAACCTCCAGGTAACCTTGAGGTATACTCATCCTGGACAGTATACTCACCCTGGACACTATACTCACCCTGGTAAGAGAGACTGGGCAGTGAAGGGAGAGACAGTATACTCATCCTGGACAGTATACTCACCCTGGACAGTATACTCACCCTGGACAGTATACTCACCCTGCACAGTATACTTACCCTGGACAGTATACTCACCCTGGACAGTATACTCACTCTGGACAGTATTCTCACCCGTGGACAGTATACTCACCCTGGACAGTATACTCACCCTGGACACTATACTCACCCTGGACACTATACTCACCCTGGACACTATACTCACCCTGGTAAGAGAGACTGGGCAGTGAAGGGAGAGACAGTATACTCATCCTGGACAGTATACTCACCCGAGGACAGTATACTCACCCTTGACACTATACTCACCCTGGTAAGAGTGGCTGGGCAGTGAAGGAAGAGACAGTAAACACATCCTGGGCAGTTTACTCACCCGTGGACAGTATACCCACACTGGACAGTATACTCACCCTGGACAGTATACTCACCCTGGACACTATGCTCACCCTGGTAAGAGAGACTGGGCAGTGAAGGGAGAGACAGTATACTCATCCTGGACAGTATACTCGCCCTGGACAGTATACTCACCCTGGACAGTATACTCACCCTGGACAGTATACTCACCCTGCACAGTATACTCACCCTGGACAGTATACTCACCCTGGACAGTATACTCACTCTGGACAGTATTCTCACCCGTGGACAGTATACTCACCCTGGACAGTATACTCACCCTGGACACTATACTCACCCTGGACACTATACTCACCCTGGTAAGAGAGACTGGGCAGTGAAGGGAGAGACAGTATACTCATCCTGGACAGTATACTCACCCGAGGACAGTATACTCACCCTTGACACTATACTCACCCTGGTAAGAGAGGCTAGGCAGTGAAGGAAGAGACAGTAAACACATCTTGGGCAGTATGCTCACCCGTGGACAGTGTACTCACACTGGACAGTATACTCACCCGTGGACAGTATACTCACCATGGACAGTATACTCACCCTGGTAAGAGAGGCTGGGCAGTGAAGACAGTGGGTGACAGTGATCAGTGAAGGGACCACACACATGGATGTTCCCCAGTGGTAAGCTGTAGTTGCTACCCGTGGCGTTACTTCCCCTGGGCACTTCCTCTGGGGAGCTTCTACCCCGAGGCGCCCCCACCACCACTCTGCCAAACACACACACAGGTTAGACATAAGGTTTTAGTAAGATCACATGTTGTGGGATTTGGTCCATGTCCCTTCACGAAAGCTGTCTAAATGCTGTTAGATAGATCTTAATCCAAAGAATTATAGCTTATCTCCCCCCCCCCTCTTTTAGAGTTATCGTTCCTGATTAACCTCCCCTATTTCCTTTGGAGTCGTATTATGTTTGTTTATTATTAAATTATTGTAAACATAAATAAAATATATTTAGTTGGATTAAGCTAAATTAAATTGTGCTTGTTATAATAAGGTTACGTAAGTTTTCTAAGATTGTTTTGGTACAAAATTATTAATTTTTACATTAAAATAAACGAGAAAAATATATCTTTAAAGGTATAAGAGATTAAATATATATATATATATATATATATATATATATATATATATATATATATATATATATATATATATATATATATATATATATATATACATATATATGCAAAACAATCACTCTGAAAGAATAGAGAAATTCCAAGCGCTTTCGTGACTACTCACATTATCAAGGAACTATGAAAGTGAAGCATCCAAGGAAGCTATATAAG
Source organism: Cherax quadricarinatus (assembly GCF_038502225.1). Taxonomy (NCBI): domain Eukaryota; kingdom Metazoa; phylum Arthropoda; class Malacostraca; order Decapoda; family Parastacidae; genus Cherax; species Cherax quadricarinatus. The sequence continues at coordinate 12,983 of NW_027197243.1, read as the reverse complement.
GGGTCGGCCAGCACCTCACTATCAGATCCCACAACGGTTAAACACGTGACGCGCGGCGAGCCAACTTGGATAGGTCCTTTGCAAAACTCACCCCCAAGCTATTTATTTGTCCAGTGTATTATTAAATTCTTCCCAAATTCTATTAATTATAAATGGATCTAATTTATATAAACCAAAGGAAATATTCATATTATTGTCAAAACTGCTTTTTATGAAACAAGATTCAATTATATTCCATGGTCGACAGGAATATAATTGAATCTTATATATAATTGAATCTTATATATATATATATATATATATATATATACATATAAATATATATATATATATATACATATATATATATATATCCATATATATATATATAATATACATATATATACACATATATATATATATATATATATATACATATATATATATATATATACACACACATATATATATATATATATATATATATATATATATATATATATATATACATATATATACACATATATATATATATATATATATACAAATATACATATATATATATATATATATATATATATATATGTATATATATATATATAGGAGGCTTCAGAGTGGGGAGGGGATGTGTAGATCAAGTGTTTACATTGAAGCATATATGTGAACAGTATTTAGATAAAGGTAGGGAAGTTTTTATTGCATTTATGGATTTAGAAAAGGCATATGATAGACTGGATAGGGGAGCAATGTGGCATATGTTGCAAGTATATGGAATAGGCGTTAAGTTACTAAATGCTGTAAAGAGTTCTTATGAGGATAGTGAGGTTCAGGTTAGGGTGTGTAGAAGAGAGGGAGACTACTTCCCGGTAAAAGTAGGTCTTAGACAGGGATGTGTAATGTCACCATGGTTGTTTAATATCCTGTCTAAGGGCAATGTGTGGTGCAAATATTATGCAGAAAATTCGGGGTGTGAAAATTAGGAGAAGGTGTGGAGTTAATAAAAGTATTAGTCAGAGGGCTGAAGATGGTCTGTTGAGGTGGTTTGGTCATTTAGAGAGAATGGATCAAAGTAGAATGACATGGAGAGCGTATAAATCTGTAGGGGAAGGAAGGCGGGGTAGGGGTCGTCCTCGAAAAGGTTGGAGGGAGGGGGTAAAGAAGGTGTTGTGGGCGAGGGGTTTGGACTTCCAGCAAGCGTGCGTGAGCGTGTTAGATAGGAGTGAATGGAGACAAATGGTATTTAGGACCTGACGAGCTGTTGGAGTGTGAGCAGGGTAATATTTAGTGAAGGAATTCAGGGAAATCGGTTATTTTATATAACCGGACTTGAGTCCTGGAAATGGGAAGTACAATGCTTGCACTCTAAAGGAGGAGTTTGGGATATTGGCAGTTTGGAGGGATATATTGTGTATTTTTATACGTATATACTTCTAAACTGTTGTATTCTGGGCACCTCTGCAAAAACAGTGATTATGTGTGAGTGAGGTGAAAGTGTTGAATGATGAAAGTATTTTCTTTTTGGGGATTTTCTTTCTTTTTGGGTCACCCTGCCTCGGTGGGAGACGGCCGACTTGTTGAAATATATGATGCTTCAACCAAACCAGCTTGACTTTGTGGTCTCTCAAGAAAGTGAAGCAGCCGTTCCTGCAACAAGGGAGTATATCAACAACCTGCCTGAGGACAATGCAGTGGTAAAATTAGATTTCAAGGTTAGGGAAATCACAGTCAGACTGACCAGTGAGCTAAATGTCTGGTTCCTGGATGATGGCACACTAGCAGGTACAAAGGAGTCCTTCTAGATTATCTTAAACAGGTGATGACACGGGAACAGAAAATGAGTTTCATCCTGAATCCATCCAATTGTGAAATCATCTCAGTCAGTTAACAAGTGATAGATGCAGAGAGATCAAAACTGCCAGGAGCATCAGTCATTGCCCCCACAAATAGCGTCTTGCTTGGAGCACTTCTGGGAAGCGATGCCATTGACACAATTCTCAGGAAGAAACTGGAAGAGTTGAGGAGAATGGAACAACGAATAGGCAATCTTGACACCCACGATACCTTGTACCTTCTCACAAAGTGCTTGAGTCTGCCCAGGTTGACATATTTCCTAAGATGTGCACCTTCATATGATAACCCTATACTGCACGAATATGACAGTATCCTGAGGCAGATTTTTACGAAAGTACTTAACCTTACTCTAGAAGACGGGCAGTGGAACCAAGCTACACTTCCAGTCAGACTAGGAGGCATTGGTGTCCGCAAGTCATCACAGATTGCGCTACCTGCTTTTCTGTCCTCATGCATTGCATCCAGAGGGCTTGTAGCAGCGATTCTCCCTGAACATCTTAGAGACAAGATTGGAGCCCAGGAACAAAAATTCATTGACAGAGCCATGATCCGCAATAATCTAACGAGCTCTGAAACCAGACCTGCTCCCCCCAACAACTAAAAACAGTCGAACTGGGATGGTCCAGTAGTGGAGAATATAGCCTCAACAATGCTTCAGAGTGTGTCAGGGAAGGTTAGAGCCCGCCTCCTGGCTTTGAGAGCTCCTCATGCAGGGGACTTTCTGTTGGCTGTTCCCAACTCCAGCCTTGGCACACGCCTCGACCCACAGACCATCCGCATTGGTGTTGCCCTTCGACTTGCCGCCCCTATTCTCGCCGAACACAGGTGTATTTGTGGCAGTGAAGCAGCAGACCGATTCGGGTACCATGGTCTTGTGTGCCGTAAATCCGAGGGAAAGATTGCAAGACATGAGGAGGTTAATAACATTATCAAGAGGAGCCTCACAACAACCAGATGTCCAGCAATAAGAGAGCCACCCCAACTATGCAGATCTGATGGCAGCTAAAAGCGTCCAGATGGTATTGCACTTCAAGCCTGGACAGACGGCAAGCAGTTGGTGTGGGACTACACATGTGCATCTGCCTTGGCTGATACCTATCTCCAATACACCAGGGAGGAAGGAGGGGCAGCTGCCAGCTTCAGGGAGTCCCAAAAGTCTAGAAAATATGGAGAACTTGCCCATCATTATATGTTTGTTCCCATAGGCTCAGAGACCCTTGGCTCATGGGGAAAGAGTGCATCTAAGTTCCTTAAGGAGCTAGGCAAAAGACTCATCAGGGTAACTAGGGATCCCAGGGCAGCTAGTTTTCTTTTCCAGCGACTCAGCGCTGCTGCTCAGAGGGGTAATGCCTGCTGCATCTTGGGCACGCGCCCCAGCTCTGAGGAGCTGGATGAGATTTTCGCATTATAATCAGTGACGAACGCGTAACAATATGTACTAGACATGTATCTCTCACATATGCCTCATGTACTGTATATGCCATATTTGTATATATACATATGTATATATATATATATATATATATATATATATATATATATATATATATATATATATATATATATATATATATATAATATATATATATATATATATATATATATATATATATTATATATATATATGTGCCGAATATGTAAAACTGGTCAATTAGCAAGAACTCATTTAAAATTAAGTCCTTTCTAAAATTTTCTCTTATACGTTTAAAGATATATTTTTTTTAATTAATGTTAATGTAAAAATTTTTAATTTTGCACCAAAAGAATCTTAGAAAACTTACCTAACCTTATTATAACAAGAACAATTTATTTTAGCCTAACCCAACTAAATATATTTTAGATTTGTTTACAATAATTTAATACTAAACAAACACAGTGAAATATATTTTTTTCGTTAGGTTCAGAATGATTTTGGCGAAATTATTGCATACACAAATTTTCACTTGTCCTATATGGCAAGATGAGCGTTGCTATTTAAGCCAAGATCGCAAGTTCTGCCTATTCGGCACGACATATATATATATATATATATATATATATATATATATATATATATATATATATATATATATATATATCTCTGCAGGGGTATACATAATCCCTTGTAATGACTGCAGCAAATTATACATGGATGAAACAGCAAGAGACCTCCACACACGTATCTCAGAACACCAGTACGCGGGCAGATCTGACGATTCAAGGAATGCCTGTGTTCAACACCGAATTTCGCACAACCACAGAAACGCAAGACTTATCGCCAGAGAAGACAACATTCAATATCGAAAAATCCTGGAATCATCACTTTTCTCTATATCCAACAACTTGAACCAGGATAACGGCTTCTATACATAGCTGAACCCCTCGCCAAGAAATTTCTTCATCTCTATCCCACATAAGAACATAAGAATGGAGGAACACTGCAGAAACTCTACTCATATACTAATCCAATCTCTCTTCCAAGCTAGCCAAGGTATTACACTCTATAACCCTAATCGGTAGATTGTCACATGCAGCATTCTCCACCTGACCCTGCGTTCTCAACCTAACTTCATCCTGTAAATACTCACGTACCTTCCTCCCAGGTAGACTGCCTATTATTTATCCATTTGACACATTTTCCAGTTCACACACTCAGTTCACGGAGTTCACTACCTTATCACTAGATAGGCACATGGCTCCTGCCGAAAAGAAGAGGCCACGATGCTCCATGAACACGACGGAGGACTCGGATTTGGAAATGTGGGGCGCAATTCTAGCGAAGAAGTTGTGAGACCTCTCCATGTCATCAGAGGAAGAGGAAGAGCCAGCTCACATTGTAACAGATCTGGCAGCTCCAACCATGGAGCCAGGGAATATTACTAGTTCCCCTAGAACTCATAATATTGCTACACTGGGACTTCACTGTATTCCCACCAAAACCCATACCACTAACTATTCCTAGTTTAAAGTCCTAACAGCTCCCTCCACTGCAGTTGTCAGTGCCCCCACCCCAGACCCAGATAAGTGAACCCCATCCCTGGCACACACGTCATTTCTGCCATAGAAGAGGTCCCAGTTGTCAATGAATGTTACCGCATTTTCCTTACAGTATTTGTTCAGCCAGCAATTGACACCAATTTCCCTGGACAACCATTCATTACCAACTCTCCTTGGCAAAATACCATATATGACAGGGTTCCCACCTTTCCTCCTAATTATCTCTATTGCTGACCTATACCTGCTAATCAGGTCCTCACTCCTATGTCTGCCAACATCGTTACCTCCAGCACTGAGACAGATAATACGATTGTTCCCATTACCTCTCATGATGTCATCCAAATGGCTAACAATATCGTTCATCCCAGCCCCAGGAAAATAAACCCTCTGCCTCTTACTCCTATCCTTCAAGCAGAAGGCCCTATCCATGTACCTAAATTGGCTATCCCCAGCAACAACAATGTTTTTATCTTCCTTGGCGTCGTTCGTCGTGATGTTCCCAGTAGTCGACTCACATTCATCAGGTGGCACTGAGAATGAGTTCGATGTTTCCACAACGGTTTCCTGGATCTTCGTTGACTCTACCTCTCCATCTGTCCTCTTGATCCTTAACTTTGTTCCAAGCTTTCCAGCCACTGTCCACGTTCCTTCCTTAGCTTGAGGATTTTCAACAGGACGATTACTACGAATCTTCTTGTTTTCCTCAGTCGCTGTATCTCAAACTTAGCCATCCTCAGTTCTTCCTTTAGCTGTAGATAGAGTTGTTCAAGAGACAGCATCTTGTTCAGATTCACAGAGAGCACACAAGACACGTCTTCACAGAGTTAAGTACAGGTCACCACGTTGTGTAAGTTACCTTACCTTGTCACAAAAAAAAAAAAAGGTTTCTAAGGTATTGTGTTGACAAGCGTGACCAGTCTGGTGCCAGTCTGGTGCAAGTCTGGTGCCAGTCTGGTGCCAGTTATGGGGCTCAAACTGTTTTGATAAAAATGTTTTGTTGGTGGTGGTGCCATTTTTATGTGGGAAATGGAATTATGTGGAGGACTCGTAGTACCATCTGTGAGAGAGTTATCCCGTGGCACCATCATCATGTGGTATGTAGAGTTGTGTTGATGCCCCATAGTGCCATCCAGAGTTATATTGCTGCCTGTAGTGCCATCCCGTGGCACCATCATCATGTGGGATGTAGAGTTATACTGATGCTGTGGCACTGCCATCCAGTGGCACCATCATCATGTGAGGTGTAGAGTTATATTGATGCCTGGTAGTGCCATCCAGTGGCACCATCATCATGTGATACGTAGAGTTACATTGCTGCCTGTAGTGCCATCCAGTGGCACCAACATCATGTGGGATGTAGAGTTATACTGATGCCTGGCACTGCCATCCAGTGGCACCATCATCATGTGAGGTGTAGAGTTATATTGATGCCTGGTAGTGCCATCCCGTGGCACCATCATCACGTGAGATGTAGAGTTGTGTTGATGCCTGGTAGTGCCATCCCGTGGCACCATCATCATGAGGAATGTAGAGTTATATTGATGCCTGGTAGTGCCATCCAGTGGCACCATCATCATGTGGGATGTAGAGTTACATTGATGCCTAGTAGTGCCATCCCGTGGCACCATCATCATGTGGGATGTAGAGTTATATTGATGCATGGTAGTGCCATCCCTTGGCACCATCATCATGTGGGATATAGAGTTATGTTGATGCCTGGTAGTGCCATCGCGTGGCACCATCGTCATGTGGGACATAGAGCTATGTTGATGCCTGGTAGTGCCATCCCGTGGCACCATCATCATGTGGGATATAGAGTTATGTTGATGCCTGGTAGTGCCATCCCGTGGCACCATCATCATGTGGGATATAGAGTTGTGTTGATGCCTGGTAGTGCCATCCCGTGGCACCATCATCATGTTGGATGTAGAGTTGTGTTGATGCCTGGTAGTGCCATCCCGTGGCACAATCATCATGTGGGATGTAGAGTGATGTTGATGCCTAGGAGTGCCATCGCGTGTCACCATCATCATGTGGGATGTAGAGTTATGTTGATGCCTGGTAGTGCCATCCCGTGGCACCATCATCATGTGGGATGTACAGTTGTGTTGATGCCTGGTAGTGCCATCCCGTGGCACCATCATCATGTGGTATGTAGAGTTATGTTGATGCCTGGTAGTGCCATCCCGTGGCACCATCATCATGTGGGATGTAGAGTTGTGTTGATGCCTGGTAGTGCCATCTCGTGGCACCATCATCATGTGGTATGAAGAGTTATGTTGATGCATGGCAGTACCATACAGTGGCACCATCATCATGTGCGATGTAGAGTTATATTGATCCCTGGTAGTGCCATCCCGTGGCAGCATCATCATGTGGGATGTAGAGTTATACTGATGCCTGGTACTGCCATCCCGTGGCACCATCATCATGTGGAATGTAGAGTTATGTTGATGCCTGGTAGTGCCATCCCGTGGCACCATCATCATGTGGTATGTAGAGTTGTGTTGATGCTTGGTAGTGCCATCCCGTGGCACCATCATCATGTGGTACGTAGAGTTCTGATGATGCCTGGTAGTGCCATCCCGTGGCACCATCATCATGTGGGATATAGAGTTATGTTGATGCCTGGTAGTGCCATCCCGTGGCACCATCGTCATGTTGGATGTAGAGTTATATTGATGCCTGGTAGTGCCATCCCGTGGCACCATCATCATGTGGGATATAGAGTTATGTTGATGCCTAGTAGTGCCATACCATGGCACCATCGTCATGTTGGATGAAGAGTTATACTGATGCCTGGTAGTGCCATCCCGTGGCACCATCATCATGTGGGATGTAGAGTTGTGTTGATGCCTGGTAGTGCCATCCCTAGGCACCATCATCATGTGGGACGTAGAGTTATATTGAGGCCTGGTAGTGCCATCCCGTGTCACCATCATCATGTGGGATGTAGAGTTGTGTTGATGCCTGGTAGTGCCATCCCGTGGCACCATCATCATGTGGTATGTAGAGTTATGTTGACGCCTGGTAGTGCCATCTCGTTGCACCATCATCATGTGGTATGAAGAGTTATGTTGATGCATGGCAGTACCATCCAGTGGCACCATCATCATGTGCGATGTAGAGTTATATTGATCCATGGTAGTGCCATCCCGTGGCAGCATCATCATGTGGGATGTAGAGTTATACTGATGCCTGGTACTGCCATCCCGTGGCACCATCATCATGTGGAATGTAGAGTTATGTTGATGCCTGGAAGTGCCTTCCCGTGGCACCATCATCATGTGGGATATAGAGTTGTGTTCATGCCTGGTAGTGCCATCCCGTGGCACCATCATCATGTGGTATGTAGAGTTGTGTTGATGCTTGGTAGTGCCATCCCGTGGCACCATCATCATGTGGTACGTAGAGTTCTGATGATGCCTGGTAGTGCCATCCCGTGGCACCATCATCATGTGGGATGTAGAGTTATATTGATGCCTGGTAGTGCCATCCCGTGTCACCATCGTCATGTTGGATGTAGAGTTATATTGATGCCTGGTAGTGCCATCCCGTGGCACCATCATCATGTGGGATATAGAGTTATGTTGATGCCTAGTAGTGCCATACCATGGCACCATCGTCATGTTGGATGAAGAGTTATACTGATGCCTGGTAGTGCCATCCCGTGGCACCATCATCATGTGGGATGTAGAGTTGTGTTGATGCCTGGTAGTGCCATCCCGTGGCACCATCATCATGTGGGATGTAGAGTTGTGTTGATGCCTGGTAGTGCCATCCAGTGGCACCATCATCATGTGGTATGTAGAGTTATATTGATGCCTGGTAATGCCATCCCGTGGCACCATCATCATGTGGGATGTAGAGTTGTATTCATGCCTGGTAGTGCCATCCCGTGGCACCATCATCATGTGGGATGTAGAGTTATATTGATGCCTGGTAGTGCCATCCCGTGGCACCATCATCATGTGGGATGTAGAGTTATACTGATGCCTAGTAGTGCCATCACGTGGCACCATCATCATGTGGGATTTAGAGTTATACTGATGCCTGGTAGTGCCATCCCGTGGCACCATCATCATGTGGGATGTAGAGATATATTGATGCCTGGCAGTGCCATCCCGTGGCACCATCATCATGTGGGATGCAGAGTTATACTGATGCTGGTAGTGCCATCCCGTGGCACCATCATAACGTGGGATGTAGAGTTATATTGATGCCTGGTAGCGCCATCCCGTGGCACCATCATCATGTTGGATGTAGAGTTATATTGATGCCTGGTAGTGCCATGCCGTGGCACCATCTTCATGTGGAATGTAGAGTTATATTGATGCCTGGTAGTGCCATGCAGTGGCACCATCATCATGTGGGATGTAGACTTGTGTTGATGCCTGGTAGTCCATCCCGTGGCACCATCATCATGTGGGATGTAGAGTTATACTGATGCCTGGTAGTGCCATCCCGTGACACCATCATCATTTGGGATGTAGAGTTATACTGATGCCTGGTAGTGCCATCCCGTGGCACCATCATCATGTGGGATGTAGAGTTATACTGATGCCTGGTGGTGCCATCCTGTGGCACCATCATCATGTATGATATAGAGTTATACTGATGCCTGGTAGTGCCATCCCGTGGCACCATCATCATGTGGGATGTAGAGTTATACTGATGCCTGGTAGTTCCATCCCGTGGCACCATCATCATGTGGGATGTAGAGTTATACTGATGCCTGGTAGTGCCATCCCGTGGCACCATCATCATGTGGGATGTATAGTTATACTGATGCCTGGTAGTGCCATCCCGTGGCACCATGATCATGTGGGATGTAGAGTTGTGTTGATGCCTGGTAGTGCCATCCCGTGGCACCATCATCATGTGGGATGTAGAGTTATACAGATGCATGGTAGTGCCATCCCGTGGCACCATCATCATGTGGGATGTAGAGTTATGCTGATGCCTGGTAGTGCCATCCCGTGGCACCATCATCATGTGGGATGTAGAGTTATATTGATGCGTGGTAGTACCATCCCATGGCACCATCATCATGTGGGATGTAGAGTTGTGTTGATGCCTGGTAGTGCCATCCCGTGGCACCATCATCATGTGGGATGTAGAGTTATACTGATGCCTGGTAGTGCCATCCCGTGGCACCATCATCATGTAGGATGTAGAGTTGGTATATCCCGTGATGCCTGGTAGTGCCATCCCGTGGCACCGTCATCATGTGGAATGTAGAGTTATGTTGATGCCTGATGCCTGGTACCATCCCGTGGCACCATCATCATGTGGATGTAGGTAGTGCCATCCCATGGCATATCATGATGCCTGGTAGTGCCATCCCGTGGCACCATCATCATGTGGGATGTAGAGTTACACTGATGCCTGGTAGTGCCATTCCGTGGCACCATCATCATGTGGGATGTAGAGTTATATGCCTGGTAGTGCCATCCCGTGGCACCATCATCATATGGGATGTAGAGTTATACTGATGCCTGGTAGTGCCATCCCGTGGCACCATCATCATGTGGGATGTAGAGTTATCCCGTGGCACCATGATGCCTGGTAGTGCCATCCCGTGGCACCATCATCATGTGGGATGTAGAGTTATACTGATGCCTGGTAGTGCCATCCCCTGTGGCACCATCATCATGTGGGATGTAGAGTTATACCATCATCATGATGCCTGATACCTGTAGTGCCATCCCGTGGCACCATCATCATGTGGGATGTAGAGTTATATGTGCCATCCCGTGGCACCATCAGTGCTGATGCCTGGTAGTGGCACCATCATCCTGGTATGCCATGTGGCACCATCATCATGTGGGATGTAGAGTTATACTGATGCCTGGTAGTGCCATCCCGTGGCACCATCATCATGTGGGATGTAGAGTTATATGATGCCTGGTAGTGCCATCCCGTGGCACCATCATCATGTGGGATGTAGAGTTATATGATGCCTGGTAGTGCCATCCCGTGGCACCATCATCATGTGGGATGTAGAGTTATACTGATGCCTGGTAGTGCCATCCCGTGGCACCATCATCATGTGGGATGTAGAGTTATATTGATGCCTGGTAGTGCCATCCCGTGGCACCATCATCATGTGGGATGTAGAGTTATACTGATGCCTGGTAGTGCCATCCCGTGGCACCATCATCATGTGGGATGTAGAGTTATGTTGATGCCAGGTAGTGCCCCGTGGCATCCATGTGGGATGTAGAGTTATACGTGGGTAGTGCCATCACCATCATCATCATCATGTGGGATGTAGAGTTATATTGATGCCTGGTAGTGCCATCCCGTGGCACCATCATCATGTGGGATGTAGAGTTATATTGATGCCTGGTAGTGCCATCCATGTGGGATGTAGAGTTATACTGTGGCACCATCATCATGTGGGATGTAGAGTTACACTGATGCCTGGTAGTGCCATCCCGTGGCACCATCATCATGTGGGATGTAGAGTTACACTGATGCCTGGTAGTGCCATTCCGTGGCACCATCATCATGTGGGATGTAGAGTTACACTGATGCCTGGTAGTGCCATCCCGTGGCACCATCATCATGTGGGATGTAGAGTTATATTGATGCCTGGTAGTGCCATCCCGTGGCACCATCATCCTGTGGGATGTAGAGTTACTGATGCCTGATGCCTGGTAGTGCCATGCCATCCCGTGGCACCATCATCGTGTCATCATGTGGGATGTAGAGTTATACTGATGCCTGGTAGTGCCATCCCACCATCATCATGTGGCACCATCATCATGTGGGATGTAGAGTTATACTGATGCCTGGTAGTGCCATCCCGTGGCACCATCATCATGTGGGATGTAGAGTTAAACTGATGCCTGAGTGCCATGTGTAGTGGGATGTAGAGTTATATTGATGCATCCATCCCGTGGCACCATCATCATGTGGGATGTAGAGTTATACTGATGCCATGTGGCACCATCATCATGTGGGATGTAGAGTTATACTGATGCCTGGTATGCCATCCCGTGGCACCATCATCATGTGGGATGTAGAGTTATACTGATGCCTGGTAGTGCCATCCCGTGGCACCATCATCATGTAGGGATGTAGATCCCGTTCATCATGTTGGATGTAGAGTTATATTGATGCCTGATGCCATGGTAGTGGAATGTAGAGTTATATTGATGCCTGGTAGTGCCATGCAGTGGCACCATCATCATGTGGGATGTAGAGTTGTGTTGATGCCTGGTAGTGCCATCCCGTGGCACCATCATCATGTGGGATGTAGAGTTATACTGATGCCTGGTAGTGCCATCCCGTGGCACCATCATCATGTGGGATGTAGAGTTATACTGATGCCTGGTAGTGCCATCCCGTGGCACCATCATCATGTGGGATGTAGAGTTATACTGATGCCTGGTAGTGCCATCCCGTGGCACCATCATCATGTATGATATAGAGTTATACTGATGCCTGGTAGTGCCATCCCGTGGCACCATCATCATGTGGGATGCAGAGTTATACTGATGCCTGGTAGTGCCATCCCGTGGCACCATCATCATGTGGGATGTAGAGTTATACTGATGCCTTGTAGTGCCATCCCGTGGCACCATCATCATGTGGGATGTAGAGTTATATTGATGCGTGGTAGTACCATCCCATGGCACCATCAACATGTGGGATGTAGAGTTGTGTTGATGCCTGGTAATGCCATCCCGTGGCACCATCATCATGTGGGATGTAGAGTTGTGTTGATGCCTGGTAGTGCCATCCCGTGGCACCATCATCATGTGGGATGTAGAGTTACACTGATGCCTGGTAGTGCCATCCCGTGGCACCATCATCATGTGGGATGTAGAGTTACACTGATGCCTGGTAGTGCCATCCCGTGGCACCATCATCATGTGGGATGTAGAGTTACACTGATGCCTGGTAGTGCCATCTATGAGCAATGTGACATATGTGACAACCTGTTTAAAATTACTATTATATATATTATTACAGAAGGAGAACTGATGTCATCATTCACAATGTTATTATTCACAATGTTATTATTCATAATGTTATTATTCATAATGTTATTATTCATACACATTCACAATGTCATTATTCATAATGTTATTATTCATAATGTTATTATTCATACACATTCACAATGTCATTATTCATAATGTTATTATTCATAATGTTATTATTCA